>NC_054061.1:14119800-14423324 GCF_017639655.2 Falco naumanni
TCGTTAGTCATATCAAATCACGTAGAAATAGCTTGACTTCTATTCACAGCTTGATTTGGGGTATTATAACTTCATTAGTCACTTCTAAGGATAGGAACTAATATCTCTTTGTGAGACAACATTAATTTCAATCAAAACTGTAGAATGTTACTGCATATAGAAAAAAGCCCAATGCTCACTCACTTTTTAATGTCACCTCAGCTCCAAGACAGAATGTGACTATTGTCTCCAAAGATGAAATATCTAATGACTTGATGAAAATTGACAAATATGACTAGATAAGACAACAGTTCAAGATGTGAGGGACTTGGTATCATTAGTCATTTTATCAAACAGCAGCAAGATACTTTTTCCATAATACCTAACAACATTCAATATTAGCTAAAAGATTATTCTCAATATTTGTATATTGAACTCTAGCTACTACTTTTACCAGTCACGTAGGGAACAATGAATGAGAGAAGGCTGAATAAGGCTGAACCCTGAGAAGTGTTGATGCCTTCTGTGAGTCACCAAGTGGCAGAACTGGGTCAAAAGTTTCATTTTTGTTTTTCTCAAGGAATGAAAAACCATTCTGAACTGCAAGACGGTACAGCAGTTCAAAGTAACCATATATTGAAAAGTTAAATGAGGATAAAGGAAGACTTGAGTTAGCAAATGTTCTTACATTTGTCTTCTACATCAAATTCTTGTGGGAGAAAAGTGACAGAGCAGTTTCGTGTGAAGAGCAATTTTTAAGCAGGCTACTACCTCCAGCTGTGATGACAGACTTCTACAAATTGCAGGATTCTTTTGGAGTTGTAACTAGTCTCCAATTAGATTTCAGTTGTTCTGTAAAGGAAGCCAAATCCACAAATTCCTCAATAAAAGACTACACAGCTCTATATCCGCAGGTCCATATGCTTTATCCTCAAGGTTTCATAGCCATCTTTCACTGGTTGCATTTTGAATTATCTTCATGATGACTGCAAATATATGCATACTCTTCATCCAATTGTCATAAATTGTTTATATTACAATTTTATTAAACATTTTCACCTTAGTAGGATTTCTAATTGAAGGGTAGGTTAGAAACAGGAATTATGATAAGTAGTGTATACTCCCTATGATCCTGCCTTAAAAATGAAACAAACAATACCCTGTTAAAGTCCTTTTCCCTGCGTAGTTTTATGTGGTGAAATCCTTAATTTCTCTGCGTTCTGGAGAATCTGAGCCAAACCCATACCTTTATGGGAAGCTTGAATTACTGTGGGTTTTTTTCTGTGTAATGTCCCTTCATGCGTCTAATTCCTCTTCAAAAAAGCAAAGCTCATACTTTCCATCAGTGAACTCCCACTTGGTAATTAATGATTCCTCTCATTCGGTACCCTTACCCTCTCTGAAAAAAAGACAACAAAGTCTGCAAAGGAACAGGAAACAATATATGAAGTAGATTCAAGAACACGTTCATTCTTCATTCCCACTGTGCCCAGCTTTCCCATTCATCTCACCTTCACACTCTTATTTTATAAGCTACTACAGAAAACATTTGTTTTAAAAAAACCTTTTTGCTAGAAGCAACACCTGCTGATTCAAAGCTACCCTGCAGAAATCAGTGCATTTTTGTTCATATGCATGGGTTCCCATTGATAAAAGTAGTAAAATTCAGCTCTATCTTGCTCTTCTCATTCTCACTGTCCTGTTTTAGTAAATAGACGGCGTGGTTTGACCCTGGCCAGCAACCAAGCACCATGCAGCTGCTCGCTCACTCCTTACCACACAGAGGGATGGGGAGGAGAATTGGAATGTAAAATTCAAGGGTTGAGATAAGAACAATGCAATAGGTAACGCAAAAGCTGTGCACACACGCAAAACAGAACAAAGGATTCATTCACTACTTCCCATGGGCAGGCGGCTGTTCAGCCATCCCCAGGAAAGCAGGGCTCCATCATGTCTAACAGTTACTTGGGAAGACAAATGTCATAATGCCAAATGTCCCCCCCTTCCTTCTTCTTCCCCCAGTTTATACACTCACCATGATGTCATATGGTATAGAATACCTCTTTGACTAGTTCAGGTCACCTGTCTGGCTGTGTCCCCTCCCAACTTGTTGTGCCCCTCCAGCGCTCTTGCCGGCAGGGCCTAAGAAATCAAAAAGCCCTTGACTTAGTATGAACATCACCCAGCACCAACTGAATCCATCAGTGTGTTTATCAATGTTGTTCTCACAGCAAACTCAAAGCACAGCATTGCACCAGCTACTAAGAAGAAAATTAACTCTATCCCAGCTGAAACTAGGACAATGGAAAAAGAGTTACAAATAGATTACCTATTGAAAAAACAATTGGATGAAGTATCTCGGAAGTGGGGGTTGCACTATGTTTGGCACTATATCAAAAAAGGGTTTCCCATCAGGAGAAGAGATGCAACATCAGTTTGTAATGAAGCATGTGAATGCTGCCACAAGGTTGTCTTACACTAGCCTAACCTGAATTTATTCAGTTCATCATCTAATCATAACACCAGAGCAGTGTAAATTGGACTTCACATACCTAAATATTTCTGGATTTGGTTTTTTGTTGTTGTTTTATTGGGTGTGTGTGTTTTTTAAATAAAGAATTTCACAATTCTAGTGGCAGAGTGCTATGAAACCTAGATCGTAACATACACATAGCTGTAACTTCTCTCTACAAAAACAACCTCTGCAAAACAGTTTGGGACAGAAAAAAGGATATTAGCATTGCATACAAAATTACTACAGAGTTTTTTTAGAACTAGGTCACTTCTAAGTGAACCATGTGTAATATTCCAAGCCAGCACATTTTTTGGAATTTAAACTGCTGTCATCTTATCTCAATAAGTATAAATTAAGGAAGACAAGCTGGCAGAGGGTGAGAACTTAATCATATTTTTTAGCTATTTTCAATTGCCAATAAAAACTCATATCTGAAATCAAACTTTTAGAAGTTAAGCTTACAGCTGGTATGTCACTGAAGTGACCTGAATATGCCATCATGATCTTTCCTCATCCCAGGAGGCCGGTAAATGTTATGCCGAAACAAGGAAGGAGACTGTCTTTTTTCACACAGTTTGTTCCCCATAATTAACTTCAGTGGACCCAGTGACACTAAAGGCCTGAATTAAGCTTTCAAAAGTGCCACCACAGCAGCAGCAGGGGTCAAGAGTTCTTGGCTAGAAGCTCTGCCTGAAGACTAGAGCAGAGCCAAAGGAAAACGCGGCTGTGAATGAGCTTTCTAAAGTTGTTTTAAGAGACTTGTACCAATCTATAGAAAGACCTTGAATACACAGAAAGTGCGGTTTGGAATTATGAGTTTACCCATGGCCACAGTTATGCTTCTGGCTTCAGTAGTTTGGCCATTCTATGCAATTCATACTGTGCTATTAATGATGTCAAGTTTGAAGGGAGAGACCCAAACATAGTGTGTATAATGTTCTATTAGAATTTTATATTAAGTTACTTTAAGGGAGTAAAAAAAAAAAAAGGCAGGTTTGCAGAAAAGAATGCAAACATTGGAAAGCTGGCACTCATTAACTAATGTTTCTAATATGATTTTTCAACTGAAAGTAAGGATTATACAGGTAGCTCCTGTGTTTGTATACTTACAAATAAAGCTTTAGAAAGATTTGTCAGAGGCACATACCATTGCCTAAGTAGCTTTTTTTCCCCCAGATGAGGAAGAGGTTTAATCACTGTGTTCCTCTGTTGTGTAAACAAGGAAGAGAGAGAACATCACCTGGTTATCTAGTCCCTTCTTTCTCACGTTCAACAATCTGGGGAAAGTATCCCACCAGCACCCTTATACTTTCTTATATCAGAAGCTGTGATTCTACCTTGCCTGTAACTGCAGATGTTTCTTTTTCCTTCTGCCCCTTACCTGTGTCACCATTTTAAATTCAGTGTGTAATGTAGCTATGTTATTGCCAGTCCCAGTTAGGTAAATCGTGTACTCTCCACTGGATATGAGATCCTATAATAAAATATCTTGTCTTCAAGCATCATTTTCCCTAAACAACTATCAAAACTTGAGTCCTAAGTTTGTATTTAAACACAGATTCATTGTCTGGCAAAAAGCAAGAGGAAAGTTCTCCTTGTTTTCCCTTCTCCACCATGTTTCATATTCTGTGCTACAAAACCTGGAATAAACAGTGTTATTTTGGCATAGACGAGAATGCTAGGAATTGTAAATGTTTGGGGAAAATATTACATAAATTAGTATTGAATTTGGTTTGAATTCACCTTAAGTTCTATATCGTCTGTTTCAAGTCACATACACTCAATAAATAGCATCTCAAACCACCCACAAACTCAAGGTCAAGCTCTGGCCAACCAGAGCAAAGCAATAAAAATAATCACGTCTCTTCCAGGTGACAGCCTGCCAAATCTTATTTATTCATACAGTCTTGGCACCTACTAGATTTATGAACATCAAGCTTGTCTGAGCACAAGAAAATCAGAGTAGAACCATGAAGAGGAGTACCAGAGTTGCTTTTCCAAGGTTATTATAACCAGTACTCAGCTAACAGTCTTCACAAAATGAGTTTCTGTCTGACCAGTTGGTACATAAAAACCCAAACGCCCATTGTTAACCAACCGCTAAACAATAGTTAAACAAAAAGAAACAAACAACAAACACAAAACCCCCAAACCAAAACAAACAAACAAACAGAGTTTAAGAAAGCTGAGAATATTTGTTTGCACAAAATAGCTAATCTGGTCATTTTCTCAAATGTTTGGGTTTTTTTCCAGTAAAATAGCTAAAGTTTACTGTTCAGCTAGGAAGGATGAACTGTAAGTGAATGAATTTAAATATGAATACATTTACAAGGAATAAATTCCATAACAGTGTTTACAGTGAAGTAATACCTAGAAAAGTTATTTAAATACAAAATCGTTTCTTCATTGAAAGAAAACTTTAATGACAGAGCTCAACAATGATAGAAATAATAATTCAGAATAAAGATATACTTGGATTCAGTTTTGACCTTGCAGAATAGAAAAGACCACAAGGACTGTGAATGAAAAGGGAAAGTCTTAATAATTATACCTCTGTATGACAGCAACACCACTTCTTCTAAAATTTTTTTTTTTTTATTTCCTTTTAAGACACTTGCTAATGACTGATAGATGCAGCATCTTGGACTCAGTGTCATGCAAGTGCCGTGCCTAACCATGGATTGAGTCCCAAATTAAGTCTCAGAAAAGGCAAAAGGCTGCATTATGGAAGTACATTATCACTTTTAAGGCAGATTAATTACTTCCCATATCTGTTTGTAGCATATAGGGCAAATTATGTGCTATTTGGCAAAAAGAGATTTAAGCCTTTTGGAGACTTCACAGAGGAAGTTTTGAGCAGATTTAGAACTTAAGAGCAGGGTGCAGGGTTCTTAGCAGTACAATGCAAACTGAAGCCTACCCGGGAGAGCATGCTTCTCTGGAGAGCAGGATTTGATCTTTCTGCCAATATCACACTGACAGCTGATTGCTGCTTCAGGAATGGTTACTTTCCTCTCTGGCAATAACTCCACTGGTGACAGGTTAACTACCTTATTGTCACAAGAAATGTTGATATTGTTTAAAAAAAATCCCCGGTTACTTTTCCAACTACAGTTCGTGATGGTGTATAGTACTTGAAGGTTTCTGTTTCCTTAAAACAGCAAATAAATTTCTTCCCTTGCAGTTCCATAGTGGCATGGGCCATGACGAGGTTTGGAAAAAGTACAGCCTCTTGTTGGCATAACAGGTCCAAAGACATCACTTGAGTCAAATGTAAAGTAGCATTTAATATGTAGATTATATTTACTTAGCATTATTTAAATATGTAGAGTACACATTTTGTGCCACAATTAACTCAGGAGGGACATTTCCCAGTTACTTTGGCAGGGAGCTGTTGACAAGTGTGGGATTTTTTTTCTGTGGGGAGAGAGGGGAATTATATTCTATAATCTATGGCTAATCTACTTTCCAGGACTGCAAATCTTACTGAATATATTCTTCACTGTTACCAAAACATAGGTTTATAGATCAATACATTCACCAAGAAATGGTGCTTGCCATTTAAGTGTAGGCTTTCAGGTTTTCTGGCATGTGCTGCACAATTTGAAATAAATCTTCTATAGAATCTTTTAAACCAAGCCTTTGTTGAATGCATGTCTGTGCTAGCAGGATGCAGTGATCCAGACAGGGTCATCTAGTTTTATGTCCTTAACTGCATTCCTGCAAAAGTGATTCTAAAGAAAAAGTTAGTAAAGTAATTTTAAAGTTTTAATAACTTTAATTCCAGATTTATGGACTCAACAAATCCACCATTTCAATAACAAGAAGTGTTAAAAAGAGCTTGTTGACTCTTTCATGTAGCTCAAAGTTTACTTTGAATGAATTGCCAGGAAATCTTTTTTCCCCTTTCCTACCTGTTCATCCACTTGTGAATCTCTAGATATGCTAGGAAAACATAAACACTATTTACTTATAGAGGTCAGCAAATAATAATCTTTAGTGATAGATAGTAAGTGTTACATTATCCGTCTAAAGGATAATGAAAGTCAACAAAGACCCAACAAGGAGCAGACCAATAGTTATACATGAACATAACCAAGCAGCCCAACCAGTGAAAACAGAAAACACTGAAACAGCTAGTTCTATACCATCAGAGAAGAATTATACTATCCTTGGGGCAGACACCCACCAAGATGACTTTTAAAGGCATTCTCTCTTGGAAGGCCATGCAACCAAAGACGGTTCAAGGGTACAGGAAGTAAAAGGGAGGGGTAAAGGTGTATAAGTGAGGAATAAGCATGGGAAAATAAAAGAAAAGGGGAACAAAAGCAGCTGAACGTATTTAAGCAAGCTGCTGGTTAGTACACTAGTCTGAGCAAGCCCTATTTGATTACTGCAGCTTATCACATATTTTTATTAAATCCTCTAACTAGTTTAAGTGTGCACATGCTCTCTATTCTGAGCCTGTGGGTGCAAATACTATTGAAACACAAGGCTGACAAGCCATCAAGTAGCACAAGAGGTCTGAGTGCCAGTCAGTGATGTGGAACTGTGGCTCTGAAGGGCAAGTGACCAGGGACCAGCAACTGTGTAGAGACTGGCTACTGGGAAGACCACGCTGTATGCAGGTGTGTGACCTGAAGTGAACTTCAAGCTGAAGTGGCCAGCTAGTAGGATCAGAGATACCCAGGAGAAGGGCGTTCCCCTAATTATCAACCTGTAGAGCCAGGATTAAGCTACTTTTGCAGTGTGTGTTTATGTAGATATTGCTTCTGTGTGGCCAGCTGTGTTCTGATGGTGTGCCCACGTGTGTATACTCATTGCAAACACATGCTGAGCCTTGCATCTGGCTGGACCTGTGCACACCAAAACCATAGCAGCCTCCCACCTACTGGCCTGGGACCAGTCACAGAATCTGACATACTCGGCTTTAGCAGAGTGGGAAGGAAGAATCCCTGGGTGCTAAGTGCACTGGATTTGCTTGCCTCTGACAGCAAGGATGAATGTTAACTAGTTTTGACAGAGAAACTGAATTGTTACCTAAGATTTTACTGATATTCATCACCCATAACAATAGCCCTGTAATGTAAGAAATGTATTACTCTGCTAATGCAGCCATATTTACTAAGATTGTTTTGCAGTCATCATCACTTGTATAGTTTTTTACCAATGCATTCCTTCAAAAATCACATTGTCTTCACAATATGTAGAAAGCTTTTCATAATCAAAACCAAACACTTCCTTTAAAATGCAGCAACAAAAGCTGTTTCTACTCTATGCAAAAATAATTCTGGATTTTTCATTCCATGCAATCTAAATATCTAGAACCATTGTGTTTAAGCCTTTTAGTAACGTGCCAATTACTTTGTTCAGTGTGTTCAACACAGACATCTATTGTTTGCATCTTTACATAACAGGCTAAAGGATAGAGTATTATTATACTCACAAACAAACATGCAAAACCTGATGGAAGTTACCAGTCTCAGACTGTGAAGCAAAATACTTTTTTTAATGAGAGAACAGTTCATCAGCAAATGTTGAACTATGCAAATATTCACAGAGCTCATCAACCTAAAGAGGTTAGAATCGTTAAAACACGCATACAAAAACTCTGCTCAGTTTGTGGACTGAATGTTAGTTAATCCTTTCGGGTATGCTGGGTCATTTTAAATCACTAGACTCCATACAACATCTGTAAGTGACAATGTGTTGGATTCCGGACAGGGGCAAAAAAAGTTTTTAGGGATGAGGAAAAAGACCAATGATGATAAAAAGGTTTCCCCAAACCTCTTCTCTTCATCTTTAGTACTGTAAAATAGAAAAGTTTTATCCCACAGTGAGTGCTTATGCTTTCCACTAGAGAAAAACTACAGGCACATCAACCTCACGCCATCAGAGCACAGAGTAAAATCTTTCTCAGCTTATGGTACTGACAGGACATCAGTTGTAAAAACTGTTCCATATGCTAACTTCCACTGTCTTTACTGATGTCATTTGTTGGAACTACTGGATCCATCTCACTCAACTACATCTTCTTTAGTCCCTGTATTCTACATCCTCTACCGATCTCTCTCACATCATTGCTTTTTCACACACTCAAGGGAATCACACATATACTTTCACCCTACTTATTTTAGTGTACTATTTACCTTTGAAAAGCCCTTGAAAATTATTAAAGTGTCTATATTTAGAGGAACATTTCTGATATTAGAATATAGTAGGAGTTCGTATTAGCCTATTCGTCAAAAAAATGCAAGACATTGAAACTTCTTCAAGACAGGCAATACAAAAAATCCTTAAAGACGACTACATAGTTTTGTCCCTCATTTCCACTGCTGTCCCTCAACTGGTCATAATTACCAAGAATTAAGCTCATTAAAGACTGCCAGGGTTAGATCATTTTCACTTGGAAGCAGCATAGCTATTGCCATTCCAGCACACTTGTATTAAGACTAAATCAAAATATATTGGGGAATGGTAAGTTTGTTTTAAATAAAACCTTAATGTTTATGAAGAAAAGGGAAAAGGAAAATCAGAAAAAGTAAAGAGAAAAAAGGAAGTCTGTCATGAAACAAAATATAATTGATTTCTTTCATACCCTAAAACATTTTAAAATCCCATTTTACAACAGAGATTAAAATTATCAAATAGGTTCGTGTTGCCCAATAATAGGATTAGATGATTGATATTAACTAACCCTAAATAGGATTCTTCAGAAAATTTATGATACATATTAATACAAACAGCAGTAAAACCACTAGGATGACCTTATAAGGTGTACATCATACAGAAATATCATCTAGGTAAGCAGGCTAAAAGTACTATCTATTTTCAAAGCCTATACAAGGCTTTCTTTTTTTTTAAGCCAAGGCATGCACAGATTTCATTTCAGAAATGTAAGAATAAATATGCCTATATATTTTGGTATTCACGCTCAAATGTAAGCAAGTATAGTACATACATTAGCAAATATTAGTTCCTACACATTATACAGGCTCCTCAGTATATACTGAGTGCTATTTCTTTTTTCAGCAAGCACTTGCATACTTAAGAGTCCTTACAAAGGAGCTTCCATTTCATTAAATTAGCTTTATTTTCCAAACCATATTGCCTTAAAGCCCTTAGCTACCCAAAGCATTATACATGTAATTTCCTCTCCAGCATCCTCTCCTAACTAAGCTATCTCCAATTTGATCTTACTGGACTAGCCCCCACACTCTCCTATTTATAATTTATGACAAAGGGAATAAGCCTCTGAGCTCTAGGCTGTAGCCAAAATCATTTCATGCTTAGTGTCTAGTGACTATTAAAGATAATCACACTTCTCTATAGCAATCTGACATCAGTAGTAGTGGTTTCAGAGTTTAGTTTTGCAATGAGCTATTGCCTTTCTCAGAATTGATGTTCTGTACTGGTACCTATGACAGCATGTTATATTGCTCAACAGCGTGTACATTTTCAAATGTTTATCTTCGCTTGACCAAATATGTAATTTTTGAGCTTCAGCAGTGAGATAGTCTGTTTGGCTTTTTTTTCCCTGTGGCTATATTCTCTTGAATAAAGTTTTTCATCTCAAACAAATATTCTAGACCCATAATTAACGTTTATTCAAATAAACTACAGTAACATCATGTTAAATCTATCACCTTTATCCCAGTCCTGAAAAGGAAATTACTTTTTGCAAGGGCACCAATTCTTTAATCTGAAAGCTTTGTTAGACTGAGCAGATAACTGACTGTCCTAGGCAGGTTCTGTTTTACTGATCTACATTAAAAAAAAAAATAATTTATGCAGACAAGAATCTTCAAAAATTACTCTTGAAAACTCTCTGAAAATGATAAAACATTTAAGATGCCAGATCCTGATTCTATCAATTTACACAAGAAACATCTCAACCCACAATCATCTACTGTTGCCATGTTTGAATTGGTGTAACAAACAGTATTTAACCAAATTTAGCAGTAGATTTGCTTTTCTTAATTACTTCTCATGGCCATCAGAGATAACAATCAAAACCCTTTGATTTAGGTAACAGAAATACTAAATTACTTGACAATACATAAAATGTAACACTGCAATGAACAAGCACTCATTGGTAAAGGTCGATAGAGGCATACATCAAAACGTCATGGTATTAGCCTAGTAACTTCTAAAGATCATCACATATGAATGTTAAATGGGCTATGGCGATCTACAGCTGTACTATAAGAAGGATTACCTCTCCAGACAAAATCTGAAGGAATATTCATTTGGCTATACCGTTAGTTCTTTGACCATGTAGCTGAGAAAATGTCAGAAAGTTTCTCGGTTACTGTTTGGGTGAATACCACTGTGAAACAGCGGGCATAAGGAAGACCAAGTCAGCTTAATTGTCCTCACTAAATGAAGAGGAACTGAATAAGCCTTTCTGCAGTCCAAACCATTACGTTTGTTCATCAATCTTTTAAGATTTTACGTTAGCTATGAAGGTACAGTATAACAGGAAGTTATGTAGTACAGGCAATTAACCTTCAGCAGAGATCTTTGCATGGCCCACTTTAGAATTCCATCTTCATTCTGCCAAAAGGTTAAATATGTAATTAGAAATTAATCCAGCTCTTTGTTAGTTCAGATCTAGGAAGAAAAGTCAGATTGACGCAACTGATCAGAATATTCTGTGTTCAATCTATGCTGAATAGGCTGTACTTTGCTGGTAAAACTGACCGATCATTGCTATTGGATGAGAAGACAAGTAAAAATAATGCCTCTTAGCACTGATGCTGGTTGAATCTCTCAGAACTCAAACCCAAAATATTACTTGCTCAGTATTCCTGTGAAACCATTTGGATATCCTGTCACAACTGTTCATTTTAATTCAAAACATTTTGGGTTCCCTTCCTCTCATAAAACAACACACTACAGACTGCCATCCTGATGCTTTGATGCACAAATGCAATTTAGTACATGATTGCCTAGAGCCAAACAAATCACATCCACACAGACTTTTCCTGTGTTACACAAGCATGGAGCTAGAGGTTGAAAGAGAGGAATCTTTTTCTATTACATTACGGTTATTTGTTTCCCTGTTCTGAATTTTAACAAGCCTGAAGATCTTTCTTTCCTCACATCAATTATAACATTTTAAATAAAAGACTAGCAAACAAAATCAAAATCAAGTGTCAGAGGTCTGAAAACACTGAAGTACTGCATTAGCATTTTGTATTACAACTATAGCACAATGGATCTTCTTTGTATAGAAATGGTACTTGGAAGGCTGCAAGGAAACTTAACCTTAGACAGTTTACAGAAAGATCACTTCTAAGTTAAGAGGAGGTGCTTTACGCATACTTAAATGAAATATTTTCCTTAACAAGTTAACAAAAGCTAAGACCTATCAGGACAGGTCCTTTCTAATAAAAACTTATTTGTGATTTTTCTGATAGCTCTGCCAATCTGAGTTCAGTGTTTGGCAAATGGTTTTGGACATTTGTAGCATTGCAGGGTGGAGGAAGAAGGAGATAGAAAATATCACATCCTTTTTCAAAAGGATTTTACATTTAGATTTTCCATTTAGAAAATACAGATGTGTGTGTCCTTTCATGACATATGTCTTACTTAAGATGTGACTTAATTTAATATACTGGGGAGAAAAAAAAAAAAAAATAATGAAACCTCAATTCTCCCTGAAAAGACGACACATTGATTCAGGGTAGTCTGGCCAAGGTAGAAAGATAAGATCATTTTAGGAAAAGAAAAAGCAGACACAGGAAGATATTTTAATTGGGTTTCAGGCTGTTGCTGTGCTGCAGAAGTCTTTATCCTTTGGTAACCAAAAGGCAGTGTGTTGTCTTGGCCAACTTGCTGAGAACTGACACCACATTCTTAGTTCTATAAGGCCAAAAACAGGGCAGTGGAGAAGCAGGGCAATGGTGAAATACAGGCCAATATTTATTTCCAATGAAGCAATACAGTACAGACCAAATTCTTCAAATTAATTCAATTTAACAATATTAAACCAATTTTCATTTAAGGGCAGGTTAAGAGATTGCGGTTATGCAATTTTAATAGCTGAAGTTTCAACCTCCTTAGGGAGGACTTGATTTCAGTTTCAGTGGAGATTCAGAGAGACACCATCTGAAGTGTAATTAAAATCCCTTCATAATCAATTCTGTACCCTCTGTGGGGAGTCATGTCAGCTTCCCACATGCCATGTGCTATTCAACTGGTTTTGGGGAGTACTTTTAAAACAAAAATATGCATAACATTTTCAAGTTAAGGTATAAAAATATCAACAGTATTTGAAAAAGTGTAGAAAAGTGTCCTGTAACAGTATACCAAGTATGAAATTATTATATTTATCAAGGATAGGATATTTTAGAGAAGGCTTGGCCTGCAGGAAAGGGGGGGGGGGGGGGGGGGGGTGCAGGAAGTTTGGCTAGAGAAAAGCAGAAGGAATTTGCTAGAGAAGTTCAGAAGTCAATCAAGATATTTTAGTTGCAAGCTAAGGACAGTGCAGGTAGTCAGAGCTTCGTTGACTCAAAGTCCTGGAGCTACACAGGAAGTTCAAGCAAGTGCTGTAAGGGCTGCCCAAGAGCTACTACCTATGTCTGTAGAGTAGCCTCTATCTCACCTTGTCAAGTCTAAGATGTGTCCTCTAGTATGCCAGTAGCATGCCCATCTGAAGTCTTCAATATGCTTATATTTAACTTGATGTACACTATAATCATGATCTAACATGACACAGTTATAAAATTATGTATAACATTGTTATCCATTTGTAGGGTATAATTTTCCTCTAAGTTTGTTCTTGAGACATAAAATGAAAACAATTCCCCCTAAAAGAGTTGTTTTAATTTATTTTTTTATAGTACATAGGAAGCATTAACCTCAAAAGAGTATTTTTTTCCTCTTTGAAGAAGTTAAAGCCAACATGTGAAGAATAGAGAGGTGCAGAATCAAGAGTTTGGAAGAAAAAGTATCACAAAGATGTTGATTATCTTCTCTGAAAAGGTGATTTGATATTACCAGGTAGACTGGAGGAACACATACATGAAAACAACAACCCATTAGGCATTAGCATTTTCATTTTGTTTAGATTTTCAATGACTATCTTTTCTCAGAACATGCCAGGTTTTGCCTTTATGTTATTTATGTGAAAGGGTTAGTTCTGATGAATTTCGCAATTGAAATATACAGAAAAGAAGTCTTACAAGTGTCATAATATTCTTTTTGAAATTTAAATGTTTCTGAGGCAAGACATATCTATGTGAAAGACCTAAATAAATACATTATATGCCTGTAATAATAATCCTGCTTTTAATAACTAGTGCACCACACCATAAAAATACTCCAAGAAAATGTATGAAAATTAAGCTTGTGTTTCAGCAACACTTAAACACAGACTAAATTTTTAGGGAAGCAACTAACTTGAGAAAGTTTGTATGAGAATTCAGCATGGTTTAGAATTAAGCAGTCACTTCAGTGTTCCAAACAGAAATCTTGATCTACACATATACATAAAAACACACACCCCATTTATCCATTAACTACCTTGTTTCTTATACTGAAGGTATTATGCACTTGAATTTTATACTTCTTTCAAGTGCTAAAATAAAGTGGCTTCCACTTTGTTAACTGTAATGTTATTCTAATGAAAGGAACGCCTGTGGTCCTGTCATTTGTGACCTTTAGCAGCTATCAGATGATAATGACTTCTGCCTGCTTGCCTTACCTAAATTCACTTTCAGCCGTGTAATAGGAAGTCAGAACTACAATAATGCTTCATTATGCCACATAGCATGTGCAATTTTTTTATGTTGTACAAAACAGAAACTGAATTCAAAATGGAATTTGCCAAGAGAAATAACAAGAACTTAAAAGTCAACCGACATCAGAAAAGGGCACTTGGTTTTTGGTGGTGGGATGGAATATGACCTTTGAATCTATTCACATTTGAAAGCTCTCTTCCTTTTTATTTTAATGGCATAAATGTAAAAATATTCTAGGAAAAATGGCAGTGGTACTTACTCAAAGTTTCAGTACTGTTAGCATAATTCCAGTGTACAGTATGTTTTATGTTCCCATTCTGTAAAAACACTGTATACAAGTCTAAGGTTGCAAATTCCCTGTGAGAAATGGAGGGCCAAACTCCACAGTTCCATCCACCGAAACCACCTAATTTTGGCTATTTATTGCACATTACAAGATTTGTCTGATGAATTAATGTTTCCACATATCAAAGAGATATCCAGAATTTACAGGGATAGAGATTCTTTTCTGAAATCTTCCAGAATTGGTACGAATATTTTGAAAACCATCTGAGATTTTTTTTTTTTTTGTTAGATCCTTTCTAGGATTCTAGTAAGTTTAGAAACTTTCTCTAAGAGGTGCATAAAGACTTCAGTTCTTTCCTGTTTTGGTGATAAAAGCATCACCATAAGAGTACACATGATAAGTAATTACCTACCTATTATAGTGTTACTTTGTTTCCTACTTTATTGTAGTGTCAAGTGCTGCATAAGGCAAAAAGGAAAGCAAGAAGCAGGACACTCTCAGAGTATCCAGCTGAGCTGCAATTTTACCTTGTAAACAGCTTTAAGAAACAATTTATGTACCACTAAGGATGTAGGTTCCTTTTTCCTGTCCCTTCTTTCAGTAAAAAAAAAAAAAAAAAGATGGAATTTCAAGTAATTGAAAAATCTCCACATGCACATTGTAGACCTCAGATCCTTCCTCTAGAGAAAATAAATGTTAATCAATTCTAATAAATTATTTCATTTATATTCTGCTTAAAACATACTCCCCATAGAGTGTAATGAATAGATTAAGAATATCTAAGTGTGACATGGTTCTCAAAGAAACTAGGAAAAATAACAAGTCAAACTACTTTTGGGGGGAAAAATATTTTTTTGAAGTTTTGTTAATTATTTTGGTCTATTTTTATAGATTCTACAGTTACCTACTTGAGTAGCAAATATCATTTGATACAGAGCAGAACAAACAACCACTGCGCAGTACATGATCCCAGGAAAATTCAGTTAAAAACTGATCTATTAAATGTGTCCAAAAATTTCCATTACGTTAATTAAAATCAGCTTTGTCTGAATTTTTTCTATCTGCTGGGCACCTATTTTGAAGTTTGCTATACCGCAACATTCAGTTTCTTCTTTATAGCTGGTACTATTAGAGTTGCCAGCAAGCTAACAATGACAGATGACATCCTTTAAAGATAAATTACTTTATGTTATAACAATAGATGTTATACCATCTAAAGGGAAATTAACTTTTTGATGAATAAAAAAATTTAACCTTAATAACATCCTAGATATCACCATGATTTGCAGAAAAGAAATGAGAATGGTCAGAGGTAATGGGCACGCATAAGCAGCGTATGAGTAAGGCCATAATAGAGGTAATGAAAGAGGTTAATGTTTAGCAATGGCTTTATGACCCAGGTAATGATTCCTGGTATATCAGTGCAGTCTTTTTTGAGACCATACAGCTGGATTCTCTTCTGCTTTCAAAACATCTCTTTATATAATATGCACAAAGAAAGGGAAAATTTATGTCGGTTGGCTGATGTTATGTTCTTTCTAACTCTGAAATACTTAAGAATTCAAATAATAAATCTGCAATAGTGATTCTTATCAAAATCATAGATTTTTAACTATCTTGGGAACTCTCTGGAAGAAAGCATAAAGGAAGGGTAATATTGTTCTGTTATCAAAAATGGAACAAAAGTAATACAATGGCAGTAATTTTTGTAATTGTTTCTGTTCAAACTGCAATCAGTTTGTTCTATTTAGCCACACTGGATCATCTGTCTTTTTTTCACTGGATGTTACTATGCTTCATTTGCCAGACAAACATATAGTTTTCCAAGCTCCAAAACCAGTCGTGCAAAACAGAAAACAGAATATATTAGTGTTCGATGTGGACAAGTTTCCAGTCCAAAAGATATGCTAGGTTAGTCCTTTTCCTTTTTGGATGTTAATAAAATCTTCTGTCATAAGAAACTGAATTTTCTAAAGATACCAGGCTTCCCAGTGAAAGGAAGGTAATGAAGACATGTCTGAGATTCAGCTATTTTCCTTCCTTAGTCAATGCAGCCAAACTGGCCAGTAGTTTCAAAATCTTAAAATCTTTATTATCTTCTGTGTTATTTCAACTGTTGTTATTAGTGGTAAACAACATACCTTCATTTTACTCTCTCTGCAACTTCAGTCAAACATGCCCACATGTTTACAAACACTATTCTTCACAATACCTATGTGATGAAGTGCCATTTTTTCATAACTCATTCCATATATAATGAAAGAGCACCAGCTCTTTCTCTTTAGTGAGAATAATATGAAAATTATGCAAGTTACTCCTTACCACTGCCATAGCCTTAGTCCCAGCAAGCAATATAACAAATACTCTGGCATCCTCAAATTAGCTAGTCTGTTGATATGACTAGAAACCATGAATATCTTCAAATGATCTGCACACATCGTAGTCAATTATATCTTGTCATAACAAAACAGTTTTAAAGTCAACCTTTTTCTAAATTGCATATGTATATAAACTGTCATATGCTCAGATGTGATACAAATGGTATCCAAGTCAACCTTTCCAAGTAAAGGCATTTTCATTGTGTAAGTAGTTTTGTTTATTGCTTAATCAGATATTAAATCAAGTCCTCTTGCCTTGGTGAGGATTTCCAATGAAACCTCTATGTGACAGCTAGGAAGCTGTACCAGACAGAACTCAAACTTAACAGGCAGGAGATAAATTCAGGATACCACTTAATTAGTTGCAATCAGCAGGGTCATAAGAGCAAGTATGTACTAAACAGAAACACAGCTAAGAAAAAGGAATGTAGAAAGTAAAAGGGACTGTTTCATTTCAAGTTGATATTTATTTTGGAGATAACAAGCCTAAGAATGGGGCTTTAGGAATAAATGGATCCCGGCCCAGAAGAGCTGTGTGAATTATCTTTATAGATAGCTTAATTTGACAATCAGGTAATGGAGGGGAACTGAGGAAACATCTTAAAGTAAAAGCTACAAGCTGCCATAAAACTGTAAGTATTTGTTTATCCCTCTATATCACAGCCTTTAAACATAACTGCTTTAGTAAGTTTTTCACTCGAGTAAAATAAATTCGGTTTTGCTTTTACTTTAAAGGCTGCCTTGACTTAAATGTTATTCACAACAGTTAAACTGTAGTCATTCTGTCCTCTAGAGATCAGTCCTAAACAGAGGTTTCAGCTCATGATTATGGGGTACCAAACATCAACTAAAAACCTGACGATCTTGTGAGACTGGACAGTCCCACATGAAATTACCTTGACTATTTTAGGAATTGTTAACAAAGAGGATGGGTTTGGAATACATATCACTCTATGGACAGATTATTTTTGGTCTGCAGCAAGACATTAGCAAGTTGCTCCTAAACCTCTGGAGCTCAAAAGTTTTCCAAATTCCTCTGAATTATTCCATTGTGAGCTCATTCCATTGTCTCATTCTATACTATTACTGGCATTACAATAAAATACCAGTTGTGCTTGATGTGGCACAGATAGACAGCTTTCTAGACTGTTTTACTAGCAGGCTGTAGCAGAGGAAAGACAGGTAAAAGGCCTCACATTGCAGATAGCGGCAAAACTACGAAGCATTCCCACATGCATCCCGTTGTCCAGATAAGTTCTGTATTTGTTAGATCATGCTTTCTCTCAGAACATCTGGATCATAATTTTCCTCCATTAATATGTCTAAGGCTCATCAATACATCATTAATCCCTTCGTCTCAATCACGTCTTTAGATTAGTTTGCTACCAAGGATTTAAGTTCATTTCAAAATTCTATCCAGTCAGTTAGGTTATTTTCTAAACAAGGCATGTTCTTTATTCCATATTAAAATCCCCAGTCAATGTGGAGTGTTTCTTCATGCAGATGTTCTAAATCCTTTAATTTAATTGGTTGCTTTGAACCACTCTTTGCTTAACTTTCACACCCCACTAGTCACATTTTCATTCCTCATTGTAGTAAATTTAAATACAGAAAAGCAAAACACAAATGAGAATTATTTGTATTCAATTGGCTTCAGTAAGATTCCTGTGCATTTTCCATATGAGTTGTTCCCTAATCTCTATCACTGTACACAGAATAAATAGCAGATAGTAATGTGCCTTTTGCATATAATAAAATACATGGAGACTGAAACGTCTTTGGGAAATTAAGAACTAAAGTTACAAAAAGTCACTCTAGAACAAAAGCATTCAATGGGAATAAAAGGTATTTATAGAGTTACAAAGGATATCACAATCGTTTAGTCTAGCTTCATTATAAAATTGGCCATAAGAGTTTCCTGAAGTAATTTTTATGTAAACTAGAGGGACTTTTACATGAAAACCAAATCCTCATTTGAAAATACCCAACAATTAACAGTTCACTACAACCATTCACAAATTCTTCCTTTGGCAAGCTTCATTTACTGATAAAAATACACCTTTTCCTAGTCTGTTTTGTAGGATCAGGTTGGAAAAGACCTCAGAAGGTCTCTAGTCCAACCACCTGCTTAAAGCAGAGGCCAGCTCTGAGATCACTCCAGGTTGCTTAAGGCTTTATCCAGTTCGGTCTTGCAAGGATAGAGTGTGAAAATTTTCACACTATGCAAGGATGGAGAGTGCAAAACCTCTCGAGTCAACCTGCTCCATCACTTCACTGCTTTCATGAGGAAAGTTTCTCTTTATATCCACTTGGATCTTTACGTCACACACATCACTAGATGGGGAAAATCCATGAGTGAAGTGCAGATTTGTCAAAAGACAACAGCTTCACGCAACCCACCCTGAAATTATTGCTTTAAAACTGGTTTTTTGGAATTTCACCAGACTAAATATTTTTCTCTGTGGATAAGAAGCCCTGAGGGTTTTGGCTTCAGAAAAGTTTTGGTGGACAGAAAATCAAACTACTAGTGTGGAAGAACTACTTGTCTAGAGCCTAGATATCTTGAAATCTTAGCACCTTCCTATGAAGAAGTACAAGTGCATGGTATGATCCATACAATACTTTCACTATATTTTATTCCATTTCACTGTGTATATTAATTTCACAAGTCCTACATGTCTCTTCTACACTTTAAGCCAGCCTCCAGATCAAAGCAGGCATATTTTTTTTTTCACTCTGCATTCTCTATCCACCCCAGATAAACAAAATCCTTGTTCCAGTCTTCTCCTTTCCTCATGTTGATTTTCCTTTTTTAGGAGTAAACTGATTTCTGTTTGGGAACCTGACTGCGAACCCTCTCCTACCTGTTTCTGAGGAGTATCATAAGTTCCTTCTTTGATGATCATTTACCACCCAATAAAAAGCTACTTCTGGTTATTTCCTAGACGTAGGTTACAAAATCACAAGGCAAGAAACTCTGGTCACTATCAAGGGCTTATATAACATTCTGTAATAACCTGTAGTTTCCCCTGTACAACATTAACGCAGTCAACAGCAACCCATTTTGCCTGTAGCCAAGAGCTGGCCCAGCTGAAGAATAAAAAGAAATTCTGTTTACCGTAGAATATTTTCTATGTATATATGTAGACATATGTAGAATATATATATAACTTTTCTCACATGGAAGCTCGCTAGCCAGACAGGCCTAACATTGAATCATGTGGAGTGAAAACCCTCATCATTTAATTCAAGTGGGTTCTGACCATCATTTCCACCAGTTTATTTGTTACATGGATTTTCTAGCAGATATTCTATGCATCAAGATACTTTCTAAAGTGTTTCAGATGCTGAATAATTGTATTTATTCTATCCTCAGTTCAGGTTACCATTAAGTACAGAATTTTTTTTCAGACCAATTTTCTGTAGTCTTGATATAGAAATTGCTGAAAGCACTTAAGATACATAAGGACACACCTTCCACAGGGAGACCTAAAGACCTTAAAGTCTAAACATATTTTCTTCTTTACTTTTTATTTTCTCAGATACATAGCATAAAAATTAGTGGATCAACATTCTGTTGAGATAGTCATGTATTTACAAACAAGAGAGGTACCTTCTGTATTCTATTCCTCTAACTACTACCCAGTCAACAAGATCTAAAATGAAAACTCGCTCTTTGATCCTTTTCTACCTTAACTGAAGCAAGGTTTTCTTTGATACATAAGACATAGGTCATTGTTTGCTATCTCAGCAATTTTCTTACACTAATAACTGGGTGCACTGTTTTATGTTCCCAGATTAAATCCTGATGTTAATACCAAACATAAATACCAAAACTGTAAAAGCATTTCCTTGACAGAAATAATAATTTTGCCTTTCTTCTGCAAATGGTCAAAACCTCCCGATTATCCAATTTGTTTTAATGCCATAATTTTCCCTTTCCTAGTATGAATATACAGGCCCTTAAACAGTACATTGGTCAGTAATTATATGTAAGAAATACTTAAATCTTCCTATATTTTCATATAAGTAATCATGAAGATGATGTAAAGATAAAACATTGCACTGGTAAGTTATGTAAGATGAAATAGTATAAGAGTCAAAGGATAAGGACAAGAAAATCATAAGTTTGTCTGTCAAACAAAATAGGAATTAGTTACCTATGAAGAGGAATTTAAAATAGGTTCAGGAGATAGGGCCCAAGACTGACGAACCTAGTTAGCAAACCATGAAATTTGTCAAGAATTGTTAAAACTCTCTGAAATTTATGTCAACCATCCTTGTTATATGTAATTTTAATAGAAAAGCACACCTCATTGAAAGCTACCCACCTCCAGGAGAAAACCACCACCCAGAGAACATGAGTAGTAAAAATTCATTGGTTATACCCTTAAACTAAAATGAGGAAAGTTGTAACCAATGCTATTTAAGGGTGTAATGGGAGTATCTTTAGAACTCTAAATGTATCAATATCAGAACATTATAAAGACTGTTGTGCTAGCTTTGCAAATTATTGCCTAGCACCCTTCCCCATGCAGACTTTTAAAATAAACAAATACCTTGGCACTGTGTGTGATTCAGCTAATGCACACTGGGTTAATCATCCCCCTTTGGGGACAACAATGACACTTCCTGCTGTAGCATTATCTTCAGTGGTATGCTTATATATAGAATAAAAGCATTATCTTTTATTTATTTGTATGTTTTAGGAGATTCAGCTGTAGATCAGGATCTGACTTTTCCAGGGACTAAATGAACACATACAAGCAGCAATTTACAAATACATCATAGCAAATTTGTATTCTGCAGATTTTTTCACATGAATCAAACTGCTAATGCAAAGTTTCATAACCTAATGGGAGTTACTGTGGGAAGCGTCTGGGAAAGATCTTTCCATGCAAGATCTGTGTACTACAGACTCGATTATTGAAACCACTGTTGGGAACTGGTGAGGTGCAAAAGCTATCCGCAAATGCATAAACATGTTTACATTAGGTAAGTCAGACTCCAGAACTGTTTATCTGCATGTTTTAAATTTCTAAGACGAGTAGTAAAATTCCAATACCAGAACCTAATCCTGCAGTAGATCTACATTACAAAGTGCTTGTTTTTTTGCAAATCTGAAATATTTTTAGGTTTTCATCCCACCTAAAATCCATTTAGGTTTTGAAGTGGCCACCTTGAATACTGCAGACTATTCTGAGATCTTTGCTATGTCACCAACAATTTACATTTTCCTACAATTCCAGAAGCACTCTAATTGCTTAAAAGGGCACATTAAGTGGTGTAAAGAAGCATTTGTTTGCATTTAGCCAAGGGTACTTACTAATGACTTTCCTTTGATAGGATGAATTGCTCAAGGAGGTGGTTGCAGAGGAGTTGGCCTCTAATGTTGTCCCTCAAAACCTGGCCACTAATTGTAAGCCATCAAGGAGGAAATTAACGGATATTCCAGGTACAAACCCACATATTAGAATTTAAGCCCTTACTTTTCTAATTCTTTGAGTTCCTTTATCATTCAGAACCGGTACTTTTATTCACAATGTAACCTCACAATTTATCCATTAATTTTTCTATAACATATCTATGGTAAACAGTATTCTTTTGCCTTTCATCAGATTCTTCACTTTTTAGAATGAAAGAAAAAATGTTAAAAGACAATAACATCTAAACTCCAATTTTCTATTACTAAAATTATACCTAATACACTTTTCAAGTAATATTTTACATAACTCCCAGGCGTCTATTCCTACACTCATTATAAGCTGTTTTAAGTTGGGGTGGGTGTGTGTGTTTATATCAATGTAAATATGAAGCTAAGAATGATTTAAGAGTCCTAAAGTAAACATATTAAAAAAATATTTCCAAAACTATCTGAAACAGTTTGTTGGTTTTTTAATTCTTAAAGTTGCATCAGTTCTATTTTTCTACTTTGTCAAAGTAATTTCCATAACTAAAGAAAGATTTTCCATTGTTAGCTTCACACATCAGGACCAACTGTACCTCATTTTTCAGTTTATTTTAGGGCAGAGCAAACAGAATTTCACACCTTACAGAATGCAGTTATGGATCTTATGGAATGCTAATCAGCTATAATTTTTTTTTCCATAGATGTAAATTTCCATGTTATAACTTTTTCTATATTCACAGAGTAGAATTTACCAGTTGCTTGTTTCATTGGGAAGTCTTGTGAATTTTTTATATTAAGAGGCAACCTAAATTGAAACTATTCAAAGCTTCAAATGTTAAAAAACATTTTTAAATGGCTCACATCACTACTGTGCAAAAATTGACGTTTTAAATTAATGGTGGGTTATCTGTAAACTTAATAAATAAATAAACTAACTTGCAGGTGTTTATGTAACCTGATTTCCAGCTGAAGTTTTGGATTAAATTATAATCACAAAGTCAAATTGAGGTATGGGAAAAAACTATTTTTTTTCTAAAGCTTCATCACAAACATAACTTTTCCATAAAAAGATAAAATTCCATAGACCATGCAGTTATTCAATCCCTACTGAGTTTGCCAGCAGTCTGGAGCATTGTTTTTTGGCTTTTACTTAAACTGCATTATTGCAATTGAACTATTCCAACACTTAGTCTAGAAATAATACAGTGATTTAAGATCAGTTTTATTTTAAAAATCTTTTCAGCACACCAGCAGATGATACAGAACGATCTTGGTATCTCCATGAAGTTTCATGTTTCGTAGTAAATTGTAATATAACCACAAGTTATGCCACAGTGCAATTTATAAAAATAAAAAATACATGTAGAGTACTCATCTCATTTTGATGGTGATTCCTAGCACAAAAAAATTTCTTTCAATGTATTAGTCAGGTGGTCTGTGGTTTTCAAATTTCTCTAGTGGATTTACTTAGGTAGTAAATATACCCTAACAGCTCAGAACAAGCTCTTTATCTTTGAGTTAAATTGTCTAGAACATACAATGCCACAAGACCATCTGTGGAAGTCCTGGAAAAGAAAAAGCAGGAGAGTGGAACTGAAAATATGTTTAGTATACAAGTATTTACACCGCCGTGTGAAAGGAAGGAGAAAGAAAGGCTGATGGAAAAAGATTAATCAAGAGGGAACCACAGTCAACATCTTTGCTGTAAAGGAACAAAGACCAGAAGCATCAGCACTCCCAGATGTACTGAAGTTGTGGTCTACCCTTAGCAAAAGAAAAGCTGTTTCAGAACACCTCTAAATAGTACTTAGGTCATAGCAGTGCAGAATTCGCTATTTTTTTCTTTATTTCAATATCTCCCTACAACTGAGAATAAATCCTCAATATTTTCTCAATAACTTTCTATTACAAATTGATCTCTTCAAAGCACGTGACAAATCTATGGCGTTTGCTCCATCTTTATTTGCTGATGATTGCAAATGAATGCATCACTGGATGAAAATATGATGTAGCTTATTTCTCTTGTTAAAGCACTCATATTTAGTTGCAAAGCTGATGAAAATTAAGTACTCTGTACTTTTTTTACTCAAGAAGAAGATGGAAATTTTCTCATTTAAGCTTCTTCTATGGACCTGTGACAGATGCACTCAACCTCTTAACCAAATTTACAGTAGTTTGGTACAGGCTCCAAGGGCGATGAAGGACAAGAACTCCTCCAGTTTGAATTTGTTTTCTGGAAACCCACAAAGGAGCAGAGGGACACAGGAAGTATCTACACATGAGTCTGGAACACCAATCATGTGATTAACATGTGAATAGCAGATGACTTTTCCAAGACTCATTTATCAAGGAAAAAAGAAATTTGTGGATGCAAGAAGTCTTATGCATATCTTTCCCATCACATGTCATTTGACTACAAGCCAACCGCTTTATTCCATAAATAGGACAGCCTAAGTGAGCCTTCTCTGAGCTTTCATGCTAGGCAGCATGGCTGCCTGGCGGTGATCTTCCTTTGAGTTCCCAAGGTTGTTCCTCAAACCAGAGAGACCTTTTACCAATGGCAGATCTTCAGTAAGTTACATATATCATGCAGAACTGTGTAGTATCATAATTTTGATTTTGTCTTGGTAACTTCAATTTGTCCCTTGATAGTATTGAACCACTGTTCAAATGATTGCACCATACAGTAACAGAGTGAAGCTTCCCACCAAACTTTGTTAAGTTGTGCTCTTACAACATATTAAACCTACTTTATCCAATTATTTATCCAATACCTTTGACAGTGGTTCTTTAAGCAATCTAACTCACCCATCCACGACAAACTGGCATAGTTGGTGGGATCCTAAATCAGGATTTATGACAGGACCTTGCTTTCCTGTAAAGTCTTTTTTTGTGAATAAATGCAGTTGAGTGCTAACATTGACTACTTTTCTTCTCTACTCTATACCACTAAATGGGAAAAGAAAAATGGTTCTGTATTGTATAGCAATATAAAGTATGTTTCTCAAACCATCTATGGAGATAAGAATTAATTCATTATCCAGAATATCTCTGACAAATTCTACTATCGCATTTTCTGGATCAAAGATAACTTGACAGCATGGAGCTCAGAGGGAATAAAGTGATAAAGTATTGCACCAGAGGATGGCCTATGATTATGAGACACCCAGCAACTAAGTACAGATTAACTCTAGGCTGACATATAGTTTCAATTTCAGTGTTTATTCATACAAAATACCAAATGCTGAAAAAGTATCAGAAAAAGATTCTAATTGCATTAGTTGTATTAATCATTAACAATCCATCACCTGTCACCTAATCCTATGTGGCTATGTAGTATATACCATACAAAGTTGTTTTTATTTAACAGCTTCAGAAATTACAGAAGCAATTAAGTGCATCTAATCAAATAAGAACTGTTAGCATATTAATTAATTTTCAATCTTGATACAAGAAATGTTGAATCTTGAGTAACATTTCAAGTAATTTTTCCCAATCCAGAAGATAATGTGGGTCAAGCAGAACCTCCATGTTTCATAGTTAATTATACAGATTGTGCTCATCTAAATGAGCAAGTCTACTCTTGGAAACAGCATTTCCTCTAGTAGGCAACTATTATAATAATCTGTAAATTAAGAATTTCATCTTAAATTACATCAGTTTTGATAGTGTTGTCATCACAAGAAAAAAAAAAGGCATTTTAGCACATGAAAGAAAACATAAAAGATAGGGAGGGAAGACAAAAGGTGATAAAAGGGAACATAGTCAGACCCTTCCAGTATATCAATCTAGTTGTGGTAGACTTTATTTCCAGTTCATCTGACAATCTGATCACTGCATATAGCGTTGCAGTTGGAATTAGGCCATATGCACAAACTGACTACTTATGACCCAAGAAAGCTGGGTGTTTTGCTTTGACAAGTCTTATAATTAGAAACCTGTTAACCAATAGTTCAAAGAATTCTTCTAGATAAGGTGGACACTACCAGTACACTGGACTGACCTCAGAGTGAGCCTTGCAGATCACTTAACATCAATGACATTCTATCAGGTTTTGGCAAGTATATAAAGTTCAAGACTCACTATACCTTTTTCCCTCTGAGGCCTGCCCTTCTTCAGGAATTCTTTATCTCTTCATCAGTCAACCCAATTTATTTATTTTTTGAGCAGCAAGGCAAACCACATTTCATTAACAAAATGAGACAAACTACATAGATATGCCTAAAGAATAAACTTAGAGAATTAACTGCCATGCAGCTATAGCTTTACTCAAAGCTCCCTTTGTCTGTTGCCTACAACACAATATCTAAATTGTCATTGTTTGTCATCTGTTTGTGTGCAGCTGCCAGCATTCTCCTGATGGTTTTTCTGAACTGAGGAACTTACAATGTGACTACCTGAAGTACCACCTGACATAGTTTTGGAGTTACTGAGAATTACCAAACCACCTACAGGACTAACTGTAGCCTATAGTTTTCCTTTCAACTTTCCCAGTAAAACTTTATGATTAGGTTAACCAAAACCTAAGCAACCTATATACACATAGAGTTAGGGGCATGATGAGTACCATGAAGAAAATGGAAATTCTTAAACAACAAAAAACCCCCACCAGCATTAAAGGATAAAGTAATAAAAATAAATTATATTCAACAGAAAAACAGACAAGCATGTTAACTCAGAAACAGTGATCCGAAATTTCTTCTACCGGTCAGAAGCAGAGAAAGAGCCAAACTAATGACTGGGAGCTACAGGCTGGTAGCTCAGGGCACGCCTTAAATGGAACCCACGATAAGGGAAATGAAGAGTATGCATAAAACAATGAAGATCCTTAAAGATAAAAACCAAATTAATACCCATTGGTTATGAGAAAACTAGAAGTGTTCTAAGCAATCAAAAGACACCAACATTTTGGAATACCCTTCACAGATGAAAACTTCACAGGAGAAAACTCAATTTACATTAGCTTATATGAAGTATTAAGGAAGTCATATAAATAAACCAAGAAATAATTTCTGTTTTGCTCTGAAATGCCTGAAATACATGGAGTAAATACAGAAACTGACTCCCAGAGACTCAGTACAAGTAAAAAAACTGTGCTGGCAAACTGCAATTCGCTACAATCACTAATTCTTCCTGGTTGTGATTAAGTAAAGTGAACTAGATTAAGTGAAATAGCTCTAACAGTAATTACTTTTAAATCTTAGACTCCTTCATTTCTTACAAGACTTTTAAATAAATGTAAACTGTAACTCAAGTGTCTTTTCACGCTTTTTTTGTTGCTTACTAGCACTAGTGAATTTGTGTTTAAAAAGTATTGCTGAGTTCCACAAATTCTTTTTGAGTATCCAGAGCCCAGTATGCTGCTGGTTTTTTTCCTGCTAACAAACAGGATCCAAGAAATTTTAGTCTTCAAAGTGTTTACTATAGCCTTGAACTTTACAAGCAGCTTGGAAACTGTTGCCTTTCTTTCAGCATTCAGTTTCTGCTGATCTCTCTAGAAAATAGTTTTTATTTATTTTCTGGGGGTGGGGAACACAGCAACAATGTCATTTTTTTTTTTTTCCTGCCCATCTTAGTTTACACTTCCTTTGACTTTTCCAGGTAAGTCTGTGTCTCATGCTATTTCTGGTCATAAACTTAGCCAAAAAGCTTTTAACAAAATTTGATTACAGAGAAAAACCTTGAAGAAGAGAAATACTACACTCACAGAAAGCAAAAGTATCAATAATAACGTATAATAATTCAGATAAAACACATGGATCAAATTTCACTCTATTCCACTGTGCAGTATTTAAAAAAAATGAGACACAGGTAGGGCACTTCAGATAAAATGAGAACTACAGTTCAGCTGAAAAAGAACTAGACCAAAACTTCTGAATTGAATTGTTTTTGAACTTTTAGCTCAGTTTATATGAACTTTGAAAGGTCCAAATCCCAGATTTACCTATGTTATCAGTGTCTAGTTAAAAAAAAAAGCTTTTATATACATTTAAAATTTTTGCTGCATTCAGCTGAACACAAATGATCTACAGTCATTTTGAGCCAAAGGTCATAATGGAATCAAAGAACAAAGTTAGGATACAGTTTCCTTGTTGTTATTCACTATAAGTTCTGGTATATCCTGGTGTAACTAATCAGTCCTCTCATTTGAGTGTGATCTGCATGAAAGATCCTGCACTAAAAGCCACTGCAGGTTTTACCATAATCTGATTAATGCAGAATAACTGTTTACTGGTTCCTGACTGTAGCCCTGATTACAACTCTTTCAAATCTGTGCTTTTTAAAATTTAACATAGTGACATAAATATGTGATTGTTTAATAGTGCAGACTACTGCTATCTAAAAGAAATGACAATAAGCTGTGACAATTTTTTCAGACTATAACTCTTACCAACAATTTACAACAATAAGGTCTTGCAAAGCACCAATAAATTGAGGAACCCCTTCACAAGGATGTTAAAATAACCTCTTTTTTTGCTTCGTGTCTTTTTCTTGCCCCATCAAGATAGTTTCAGACTTGTAAGAAAAAACTGTTTATTTAGGAATGGCTGACCTTACCAGCCTTACTAAAATTTTGTGCTGAAGATTAAGCAGTCAATGTCAACCAAAATACTGAGCTACAATAGCACAAGTATTGCTGAGTCACACGATAATAATACGATTAAGCAGAGCGGATTTCTTTGCCAATGGCAGAGGAAAAAACGTCTGTTCTTTAATATGCGTGGATGAGAAAATCTGCAGAAGAGAAAAATCCTTTCTACAATCTTAGTGTGAAAGTTTACTTTGACCCCTAGTTTATACTCTTGAGGGCTTCACATTTTCTTAGTAAACTGAAGAGTTTAGATACATTCTCAACTGAAAAAAAAAGAAATAAGACAGACAGCAAACTGGCATCTGAATCTGTCTTTAAGGATTTTTCTCTGCTGCTCTGCGTACCTCTCATATGCACTGCAGCAAGGCCCCAGCAGGACTGGATTGTGGTGGTGATGTGCATGTTAATAAAACAGCATTGTTCAACAGCAATTATCTTGGTCAAGCAGCCTGCATTTTATAGGGTTCAAAGGGACAAGGGTAATACCAGGGGAACAACAAAATAACGAGGTGACTGCATTTGATATGCTCGTGTATGTCAGAAACTTAATGTTTGCACTTGTAAATTTGTGGTTCATCATGTAACTTTAAAGCAGGAGCTCAGCAGAGTGAAATCTTGAGTGCTCAATACTCATTTTTAATGGTGATGAAGAAGTCAGGCATTACAATTTGGCAACATGGCTAGTTAATTTGCCTGAAGCATGTTATGAATATTAATCCTGACACACATAGAGGCACTGCACAGTTAAAAAACAATGCATGTAGTGAGAACAAAGGATAGCTAGATCATGTATTTAAAACCAAACCCAGAGACAAAAGGATCCGCCATTGAGGTTGAACTGCATTTATGCTATAAACATTGATTGGCTGGGATGTGAGCACCTGTGCACCCTACTTTAAGAATTCAATGGTAAGCATCAGTGTTTGGCCTCAATCCATGACTGAAGTAATTAGACTCCTTACTGTATGGCTAGCTAAAGTTAGAAAAGTTAGTAATGGGCCCCAGAGCACATATGAAAAAAGAACTGATATGGTTTCATTTTCCTTGCCTCTTTTTTTTTTTTTTTTCCCTTAATGCACTGTGGATCTTCATTTAATCTATAATATTTGTCAAGTAAGATTGACTGAGGACATACCTCCCATACCCCCCTGAGTTTCTCAGCCATGGGGAGGCTTTTCTACTAGCCACAACACCACAGAGAAGTTATAAAAATTAATTTTTACAATTGTTTTAATCTGCATCTTTATAAAACAATGAATGCTTGGAAGCTCATTAACACACACATATCTTCTGGTGACACTGGGTACCCAGCAGGCCTATTTATACAAGACTGACCTAACCAAGACACAGCAGTGAGGCATATTGCTTTTAGTATGCCCTACTGCCACCTACTTGCCACTCCAGCGCAGTGTGACCAAGTGTCTACTGGAAATGGTCTTATTTAGCTCAGTTCAATTTGAAATTCGATGAGTGACAGTCAGCCCATACACTACTTTACTTGGCTTTCAAATACTCATTTGAAGTTGGCGGCTAGTCCTGGAAATATTTGCAAAACAAAATCCTTACATCCAATACTTATGGCTCTTTTTGTATCTGGCATTTCAGCTCCTTAACTTCCCCTGCTCTGCGTTTAAGTGAGAAGCAGCAATTATGGCAGTGCTGCTGCAGTTCCATCTGGACACAGTACCAACCAGTATTAAAAGCACTAAGAACTGACTTTCACCATAGTGATATTATAGGAATTCTCAGTCTTGCTCTGTACCTCTCGGGCTGGCCATCAGCCTGGCAGCACACTGTCAGCCTCCTGGCTGCCCAGCACACTCCACCTCTGGAGCAGGCCCTGGCACACTAGGCTGACAGGGCAACCCACACATCCCTCCCCACCCAGCAGCTTGTGTAAATCAGCCTAGCAAGCACAGAGCACACCTGTCATGCAGTGAACATGTTTGGGCCACGGCTGTCAGGGCCTTTAGCCAGCAACATGCTCTGCAGTATTCCCCCCCCCCCAAGCTCTGTGGCCCCCGATCAGGTCAGCTCAATACAGCTCAACCTGTAACCTCTATCAGGCTGCTGAAAGAGCTACGAGGCCTTTTCAGGCTCCCTTCACTGGGGAGCTGCTGGTGACCCCTTGTCCTCAGCCCAGGCCTGAGCCAAGGGCCAGGAGCAGGAGGCAGGCTGCCCACGGGCAGGGTGAGGTTGCCACTGGGCAGCAGCCTCTCCTCTCCACACTGACAACCTGGCTGGTGCCCCAAGGGCAGGCCGGGACCCTCTCAGCCAGGCTCTAGGGCAGCTCAGGCTGCAGGACCCTGCACTGGCTGGATGCAACATCTGTATTTTCTAAGAAACGCTCCAGTTTCAATCTTTAAAATCAACTCCAGCCATCACTGCTTCAGTTTCCTCAGCTATACAACTGGCAGGTCTCCCCTCCACCTTCTTGTATTTTGTTGAAAAAATAAAAATAGATGAAAATTAAATGTCAACACCTCTCTAGGGCAAGAGCATAAATAAAGAGTTCACCAATGGTGTCTCACAGAAGGAGGGTAAGATAGGAAGATATCTGAAGACCCAACTCAGACCTTAATTATGCCAATATTGCTGTAGGAATGCATCTTGATTGCCTGAGAAAAAAAAAAATGCCCCTTTCCTGCTCTTCTAGAAAGCTCATTTGCTATTTATGAAGAAACAAAAATGGAGATTAGAGTCCAAGCAGATACACAAAAATGCCTGTTATTTGTTCAGCGTTAGGACACAGCATAATGATTTACACCAACTCCGCAGGCTGAATGGAAAGACAAATTAAAAGAGATGGTGCTTAGGAAGCTGCAAGGCTGGACACAGTGATCAAAAGCTCTTCAGAAGTGGCAGGTTTATCTCCTCCCTGTAAGCACAATACAGCCCTGCAGGAGCATCTCCCTGAAAGCCTTGTGCAGGTTCACAATATTAATAACCAGACACTGCTGCCAGGGATGCCTCATTCTACAGTTTAATATGAGACATATTTGTCAATGGTCCAAAACTCCAGAAATATAAGGTTAATGTTTAGTGTTTGATGCCAGCTAAAAGAAAATGAAGCTTATAGGAAGCATGACTACCCTGTTAAATGCAAAAATCACTAATAATGTAAGTGCATTTCTTGAATTGCTATCACATCTCCCTCCCACTCCTATCATAACACCAACACCTCTGTATAATTCATTAGTCACAGCATTTTACAATAAATCAGTGTAACCACTCTGAATCTTTCAGTGAATGATAAATGCACCCACACATTCCCTTTAAAAGGATGTGCTATTTAGGAAGCACGTGTGTACAAGCCTACTGTTGTGGTAATCATTGCAGAATACTGTTGTCAGCAATATTAACCAGTGTGAATGTTCACTTATTACAGCCGCATCTTTTCTTTCCCTCAAGGAAGTTCACCTGTATCACTTTGCGTAGATGATACTAGTTTGGAACATCAAGAGACTGACTTATGTGTTAAAAGCCGAACAAAAGTTGAGCACATTTACAAACTTGCCAGGATTTCAGCTGCAATAATGCATCAAATTAGAGCATGCCAGATGAGCCTTTCTTGTATCTGAGATCAGAAGCAGATATGGATATTTAATATGTAAACGCCAGGGGAAATACCTATATGCATAAAGTACAACAGGCAGAAATAGATATTTCCTTTCCTAAGTTAAACTTGCTGGGTTTTGGTCTTCAGTTCAGCAGGTCCAAAACATTTTCCATCCAAAACATCTGCAGATGGCTCTAAGTATTAGATCAGAGGCAGAATAAGGAAAGTCTACACAAAATTGCTAGGAGAACAAACCTAAGGATTGTTTACCAACTTCCTCATCGGTTTCAGTTCTTTGCAGTGGCTGTGGCAGTACACAACTCAAAATTTCTTTCCTCCTCAGTAACTATTTACCAGATTATACTGAAGAATATAGCTGCGCTCTTAAAGCATCAGTTGTTTCTAAATTATGGTAGCCAAACCTCTGTAGTTCAGATGATCTGTAATCTCTGCAAGTCATTCAAAACCCGTCTGATACTTCCTGCCACCTAATTTTATAAATCTCAAATGCCACCCTTCATTTTCTGCAACAGCAATGTTTGAGTGTTAAAAGTCAGCATATCAGATTACAGGCATTTTATCACCCAGTGGAAGAATGCACATTGAAAGAAAAAAAAAAGGAATTACAGCAGTATGATCCAAAATATAGGTGTTGGAGCTGAACTGGAATTAAAGAGGTACTGAGTTAGCTTGGTTGGCTAGTCTAAAGCTTGAGTAAAGTAGCCTTTCAACCTGGAATGATCAGTTCAGCGGAAAGTTATGTTAAAAGGGGCTATATTCAGATAACATGTTTTTAGAAAAAAAGAAACTGTATCTATAATTTGTTATTAGCTTTTATATAGAAGTAGCAGCAGCAGAAGAAAGGATTTAGACTTATTTATAAGTTTGGGCTTCATGGGGAGAATTCAAGGTACTTCAGACCTTTACAAATGCATTGGACACCCCCCTCATCCTCAACCACAACAGGGCGGTCTCCATAGCAAGAACCTCCCTTCTAAAAGCAGTCATTCAAAGTGAACTCTTTGTGCACTTGTAATTTTTTTCTAAAATAATATACATGGTGTTCCTAATAAGGGGTATAAACCACAGGGAATATATGAGACTTCAATAACAATTTCTGCATAAAATTCCTAAAGGAAAACTTAGCTGATCATCCTTTCCATGTCATGAGTTATATAAAGCTCATTCTGTTGCTGAAGCAATCACATATTTTAAGTCCCCATTTAAAAAAGTTGTGCAGCACAAGCATTACTAAAATAATCTTATATATTCTCTTTGATTTTATGCTACAAATCCCATTAACTTAGCTGTGCATATGTTAAACTGAAAATATGATACAAAACACTTTGCAGGTAAAAAACTTAGAAAAAAACTCCAAAGTACTGCAGAAAGATGTATAAAAATGCCGTTTCTGCATAACGAGACATGCTGGGTCAAACAGCGACTCATATAAAAGCTATTTATATGGCAAAATTAAATACTTTAAAAATAAAAAAAAAAGCAGAAGGCACATGTTTACAGATAAAACTTGGACAACAGCTGAGGAAAGGAGAGATAACAGGAAGTTATTCCATTATATAAAAGTTAGCCCAGGCATAAAGTTTGTGCGGGAGAAGTCAGAAGAGACCAGATAGCAGGTTTATAAAATTATTTGTTAGATTTGGAAATGCTTTGTCATATTTACATACAAGTTTGTTCCTCCTCTGTAAGAGCAGATACATTCTTCCAGAAAGCAACATTTAGCCCAGAATTCAGCCAAGGGCCATGAAAAGATGCTGAAGTGAAAAGCAAAAGACCTGAGCAAGTACAGAGTGACACTTCAGCTAGCATACCATTCCAGCTCGTGTATGCCAGTGGTTTAAGAACATCTGAAGCCTGGAGTTGCATTTGCCTTACCACATTTAGTAGCTTTTGAGAAATATATTCAGGAACTTGTTATGGCCTTTTCTAGCTTATTTCAGAACCCCCAATATCCTCTAGCAAGGTATTTTACAGTGGTGTTGTACTTTATGTGAAATTATAGCTCCTTGTTAATGTAAATCTGATGCTTGTTATTTTTACTGAGTGTCCTTCAGCTTTAATCATAAGAAACAGTGATAATCATTCTGTTCTCTACAGGATTCATATTTTTCCAGAACTTTAGCATTCCTCTTTCAGTTCTCTTATCTTGAGAGAAAAAATCCTGATATAATATATATTTTATAAGCTGCTAAATAGCTCCAGAAATACTTTTTCAACTTTCTCTATACCATTTCCAGTTCTATTAGATCTTTTTTTAAATGAGGGAAAGTGCAGAAGAGGCAATGAGACCTGTATGAAGGATTCAGGATTTTCACAATGGGTTTACTAGTAGCATAAATAATCTTTTCTAAGCACTTGCTGGTAATTTCTAACATTCTTGTATTTTTAGTACTGGTCTAGCATGCTATACACTGCATCATGAGGATCTTTGTTCTTATTGGCAACCAGGAATTTACAGTACATCTTGATGGATACTTAAGAATTTCTCAAAGTTTATCACCCAACTATTGTTGACTAAAGCTTATTGCTTAGTGCCTCAGTGTCTCCCTGAAGCTTTTTGCAGCATGCTTTCATTTCAACTATGCTGAATAATATAGGTAGTGTAAAATAAGTAATTTAATTGTTAACTCTGTATCCAAATGATTCAGGGATCTAATAATACAGCACAGACTTTGAGGGAACAAAAACTACTGAAAAATTGACCATTCCTACTTATTTTTGTTACTTTTAACTAGCTATAAATCCCTCTTTCCCCCATGTAGATTTTCTTTCTGCTAGTACTAGCTAGCACATGTACCATAACATGTCTCCAGCAGCTGGAAACAGAAAATTGATAAACTTACTTCTCAAAAAGGCTATATGAACCATCTTACAATCATATAAAGCAAACACTGGTGGAACGTTGGCAAAAGGAACAAGTAATTTCAGACTAATGGCCAGGGGAAAGAAACACACTGCAAACCTTGTGCAAATAGAAAGACTGGAATGAACAATAGATTATGATGACTTGTTTCATAAAGCCACACACACATACTATAGCTCTCTTGTCTCACTGTTACAAGGAGCCTTACCTTTGGAGTAGGGATAACTGAAGTGAAGCAGTTTGGTCTGCAATACAAAAAAGCTGATCATAGTCCCCCTGCATAGTCTTGTGTGAAGTTAGTCAAACGAAATTTTTTGTTACATGTCTTTATGTAAAATAAGATTAAGAGCCTCTCTGATTTAAAAAAGACGTGAAAAGTAAACAATGAGACACTTCACCATAAATTTCTTTGTCATGTGTCTATGTACCACATCTAGACAGTAGCCTGTCCCCACCTTATCTGCAAATACTCTGCATCTATATTATGCAGTACAATGACACCAACAAGAATTCAGAATATGGCTACCAAAATAATTTATATGTTACTCTATTAGTGTATGTTAAATTAGTGTGAGAAATGAAAAAGTGTTCATTTTAGACTTGTAGTTGTCAGACACTTGTTCTTTACCTTAACACAACAGCAGAAATTATGGGTAGGGAATTATATATGCAAAGAATAGCAGGATGGAGAAAGACGAGAAAGCAATCTTCAATACATAGAGTTGTTAAACATTATAACTACGCTAAGATTAGCTGCAAAAAACTCACTGGGCAAGGTAGACGTTTCTTTATTACTAATGAGACAGTGCAATTCTTTATAGTGCTTTTGCTTCAAAGAAAATCTCTAGTTTGTTTTTAATTAGTCTCAAAAGGAGGTTTTCATTGAATAGGAAATTCTCAAATGACAACAGAAAATAGAGGACTCAGCATAACTGAAGTGAACTAGAACCAGAGGAAGACAAGCTGAATATCTAGTGGACAGGTTTGCCAATAGCCCAGCAATTCAATGTCACTTTACAGCAGAAGCATGCAGCAAGTGTCTCATTATATTAAGGTGCCTGCTGCCTCTGAAAAAGTTGCTGACACGGGGTTTATGTGTGAAGCAACAAAGTTTTAGCAACTGCTGAACAGGTTTTTGTTTGGGTTTTTTGTTTTGTTGGGGGGGGGGGGGGGGGGGGGGAAGTAGGGATGCTTAGGTTGTTGGGGTTTTTTGTTTGTTTTGTTGTGTGGGTTTTTTTGGTTTTTTTTTTTTTTTTTTTAAAGAACACAAATTAGGATTCATGTGACTATGGGTAAAGTTAAGGATTATTGCAATCCATTAAGGAAAGAATGGGACAGAGCAGCAGCAACTACTAAGGCTTTTAACATTTTGAGGAAAAGAGTGGGCAAAAGGTAACTGTAAAGGAATACTATTTTCCTACTGTTTAACTTGAATTAACTAGAGTGGTTCTATCCCTTGCAGATAAAATTTGTGGCTCACTAAAACATACAGTCAACTGAGGGCTGTTACCAAGAGGAAAAAGGAAAAGCAACACCTTCCATTTAGAGATCCTTCTATAACTTCGCTGTTTCTGTGGTAACATATTCTTCATGTTAGATGAGAAATTTTAATAATTCTCAAAATCATAATTTGAAATGGACACAATATCATAGCTCTTTCTGCATCACTTTCAGCAGATTAGCTGTTGATTCTTCAAGTTCTCATAATGCAGGTATCAGATTATCTAGACTCACAGGTGCTGAGCCAAAAGACAGAGGTACTAGCAGTTATTGCAGTTCTCAACCATGATTCCCACAGGCCCCAAATCATTAAAAAAATTCAACACAGCTGTTCAGTCTTACTATCTGGAACCACAATATGTCCACCTGAAGGGAGCCATGAGTTTTAAGGCTTTTCATGCTTTATTGTCATAGGCTTCCATTGATAATCTGTGGGTTAACCCAGGAGAAGAAATTTAAGAATTAAACTGACTGCAAGCTGTTACCCTTACACAATTTTAAAAGGTAATGTAGCTGAGGTCAGTGAGTTACATAAGTGTATAAATGCACATTTTTTTAATACCGTATTACTCAAGTTTTATTGCTGATCTTATTCAGGTAAGATTCCTACTATATTAATGCAGATTTGTCAAAAAGATACTTCATCATTCCACATAAATTATCTCCTATTTCAGCCAAAACTTTTTAAAAAAAAAAATCACTTTATTCATCGTATAGCGAAGTCCACGTAAGCAAAAGTAGCATTATAATTGTGAACATGCTCTATCATAAAAAAAAATGTCTATCTAGTTACAGGTCTGACTGACACATTTGGGGAAAAGAAGAAACCAGGAAACTTTTTCTGCCAGTTAACTTCAAGATATATTTTAAGCAAACAATCCCTATTTCCAAAGAGAAACAGAAATACAGACAGGATAATAGCAAAAAGATTCACTAGGTATGCAGCCTTAATGAACAGTTTTACACCTATTTTTTAAAAGATCCAACTCAGCTTTGACTAAGCACAAGTATTTGACTCCAGTTGTTTAATCCCAATGCATGAAGTCTGGAAAAAACATTTTTTTCCATTTCATCTGGATACACCACATCTACTACAAACATACTGGGATAAGTTGATACGAGGCACTCTGCAAAAAGCTTTCCATTTCAGAATTCCCTTCCTTTCTTCTGTCCAAATGGAGTTCAACATTGTGTTCTAGTTACACTGCAAATCTTAATTATCTTTCTTTCCTGCTTTTAAGAACAATTGGGATGTATAATTAAGACTTATTTGTGTATATATGCATTTTTGGGATAATGACTAACCATGCCTTAATTAGATGAAATACAACAAATTATAGGAATAAATGGATTGGCAAAATAAGTTTTAAAGATATTGAAAGACATACCCAAAATTTGCTTTTATCAGGAGGGATTTTTTAGATTGACTCTGAATTCTAGAACAGAAATTTGATCATAATGCTGACTAACAATAACTGGTAAAATAAACATTAGCCTATTTTGTCAATTTTACAATCAACTAAGGAACTTGTGCATAAAACAGGTTAGAGAGTAGGTAAAATAAGTTCTATCAAAAACTTAAACTATATCAAGAGATGTGCAAGGACAGGATAGAAGATAATTGCATATGGTTATGGATTTTTCAGAGCCTTTTGCCCTGCTAATAGCAGTGGAGCTGTCAAGTTTACCTCCACAGAGAAAAGAAATTAACGACTCCAAATCAAACAACTAGCTATCACAGAACTATTGTTTGACACTGTCTGCAGGGCTCATTGTAGCATTCAGTGAAGCTTATCTTTTCAATCTTCATTTTCAGAAGATTCAACCATTTTCTGAAAAAACTCAAGGTGTTAATGACACTAATGATAAGATGGCTCACATTTTGCTTTACAACAAGCAAAATTTACTTGTCTTAAAAACCTTCCATTCTGCTTTTCCTTCTGGAATACCATGAGAAAGGTTTGTGCAGTTAAAAGATTTTGGAAAATATCTAAAGAAACAATACACATTATGCAAATGCAGGATGCCAGGAATCGGTATCTCAATTTCAAAGAAGCAATAATAAATACTGTCCCGAGTCAAACAGCTGTCATGAATAATACTCAAGACCAAAAATTTAACATACTTTTGTGTATAGCAAGATGTCTAAGCATACATATAATGTAAGGCACTTCAATTTATGAACTCAATATTTGAGAGAAGTTTGGTTTCAGTCATTAATTACTGGAAAAATGAAAAACAGTTCTTTTCATTTCTTTGTTCCTCAGATCGGAGCCATTTGCATTACCTGAAATTTGTACAATATATTAGAGAGAACACTATTTTCAAAGAGACAGCATATTTTGAGAAGAAAACACCCAGAATAAAAGAATAAGGTGACATGGGGATTAGAGAGATCAACTCTTTTTAACATCCTTTTTTTGTTTCAAACAATGAAGAAAGTGGGAACACCCTGTAATCCAACAACAATGCTTGCAGATACCCAAGTGTTTTTTTCATCCATTTCCAGAAACACAAAGGTCATTGTGGGCTATTCCATTAAGTAATCCTGGGCAGTTTGCTGCATTTAGTTAATACCTGATATACTTTATCAATCTGTTTTGGTTTTGACACAAAGGGAACTTTTGTGCCCGTTACAACAGAGAAAGTTCATGTCAGCTTCTTGTTTCAGTCAAGAAGCTACTTACTATCTAGAAACACTCTTAGCATTTGAACACTATAAGGCACACCGTAGCAAAGATTTGTGACATACATATTTTTTCATAACTAGCATAAATCTTAACACATTCAAATCCATATTTACTTTGCCAATATTCAAACCTGTAAGCTTAGAATGCTAGTATTCTTTCAACACTCAGTTAAGTTACAAAAATAACTCTGTTACCTAGTAGATGCTGTCTCCACAGATCAACTTATAAATAGGTAAGCCAGTTCAAAACCAAATATACCCTTTTACCACCTAGAGCATTAGAAGTCTTTTAAGTAACTTTTATTCTGGCTTTAAAAATCCATACTGGATTTCTTTTTTGATTCATTGTACAATTTGGTAGTTAAATTGATGTTTTGCGACTGTATGGAAGTCACGTGCATTTTCTTTGAAGTACTTTACAAACACAGTAGCTAGTTGAAGCTTTTATAAACATTCATATTTGCAGTATTATAGTCCATTTGAGGGTCTTTACAATCAATGTACTCATAACATTTAAATTAAAAAAGAATGAAGTTTGAGTTAGACTAATAAAATATTCATATTGGGTCATACCTTACAAATCTCCAGAAGCTAAGACAGCGTGGTTGCTGAGATAACAGCTGTATCCACCTATGAAATATTAAAAATAAAAGACAGAAGTGATACTATTTGAAATTATCAGACCTACTGTAATATTTGCCCCAGTGGGGAAAAAACACCTAGACTTTACACAGTTAAGTTCAAAAGTAAACATTTAATTCACAAATAAAATACCATTAATTTGTTTACCAGTTCTGTGATTACCCTTCCAATTATTTTGACACTAGAAGCAGCAACAGGTCTCTTCAATTATCTCATACAAAACTGCAAGTTTCAGCAAAAATAGAATATTTTCCTCCCTAACGTTTTTTGTAAAAAAGTTCAAGACTGATACATTTTTTTTTTATTTCTGAACATAAAGCAGTATTCAGAAGTCATTAGATGCTTTTCCCACTTATTTCTCAGTAACCTCTGAATCTTAAAAACCACAAGTCCATAGATCGTGGTTACAATAAGAACAGACTCCAGTGTAAATGGGCTCTATTAATAAGCAGGCTTCATTTTTCTCCTTAACTATCCGAGTAAAGCTGAAAAAAAAAAAAAAAAAGGTCTACTACCAGACCATAGAGGATTTGGCCCATTAGCCTTGATAACATATGCCAAACTAAAACGCTTAAAAGAAAATATTAATGATTAAACCGGACAAAATAAAATCCACTGGTTCTATTCTGTTTTGCTAAATGAAGGGTTAAAAGTCCTCTACAAGATGCACACTATTAATAAATTTAATTTCTCTGTTTTCAAACCTGGCATTTTGAGATCTATACTTTTGACAATACACTCTACTTCTCAGAAAATAGACTTAAACTTTTTTCCCCTCACTAATGAATTCATAAAGTAGAAAAACATTTTTGCAGAAAGAAGGAGCTGAAATAGCAACGACTAACTAGATACTCATTTTTCTTACTTGGTTATAAAGAAAAAAGCCCTTACCTTCTAAATTCCTGTCCTCCTGTCAAACTAACCCTTACTCTAACAATCTACAAAGTGCCTCCCACAAATTAAATGCTCTGCCACTCATTTCTTTTTGTATAAATTAAAACAATTGCCGGCCCAATTGCAGTTTGAACATAATTACTTTTCATTTACTATCTATCATGCTTTCAGCTGTGCCACTTAGGAAGCACAGAACCTTCTACTTAGCTAAATTGCTGTTCTTACTGGCCCTGACTTTTACAGAGAGGAATCTGCCTGTATCCTAGAATCAAGATTTACAAGACTTAAGCAAAATATGGGCAGTAACTCCAACGCTGCAGTCCAAAAGAGCCCACACAGCCGCTCCCCAATACTGGAGCTGTTACACTTCCCTTTGTGACAGTGAAGTTTCTTACAGGCCTCGTACTGCACCTGGAGCAGAGTATGGTCACCTGTTTGACATCTAGCTCATAGACCAGACACAAAAGCAGAAAAGGAGTGACTCACTTTCACCTGTTTTCCTCTACCTCAGGTGCTTGCAGTTGCACTCAGTAAGCTGTCCTAACCTAAACGCTGAATTTCCATGCTGAATAATGGCCTGAATTCAAACAAAACTTTTCCCATGATTCAGAAACTTCGTTGAGGCTGGGTCTAACCTTCAAACCAGGCCTGTGGGTGTAACTTTTCCTTTTTGTGCCTCTGACTTACCATAGCAATAGAGAAAGAACATGGCAGAAAAGACTGGGAATTAACATCCTCTAAAATGTCGTTTCCATTTGATAAAAAAAAGGAACTAACGGCTGAAGATTACTTTAATTGCAATACCATGTAGTAGCCAAGATGATAATCTTTCATATTCATGATTTAACACTGTAGGGTTGGTTTGACACAGAGGTCCACATCAAAGTTCATTTAATATAAATGACTGAACATCTTAGGGTCAGGAAGACAAAAAAAGAAAGAGATTTTTTAAAAATACCCAGCTTGAACTAATTCTGTAAGGAGAAACTAGTGAAGATGTTCCTTCATGATTTAGATGGTGAGATTCCTACAATGCTCATAAAAGGAGTTTACAATGTGAAACCTAATATAAAGGAACACACTGGATTTCAAAAACATGGTTGTGCTTTACTTTGTAATTGTCACATAGTTATGAAGATTAGCCAGACTTAATAAATAGCATAGGATAACAATGGATTACCTGAGACTTTAAGTCCACTCTCCTTCTAATACAGGCAACGTTGTCACATAAACATTTTTTAACTTTGTAAGATAATTCCTGTCAGTATGTATTGGGTGTCCCTGTGCAGGTGTCGGCCGCGGGCAGCTGTGTGAGGCGCGGCGAGGCTGTGGCTGCCCCATGCCGGGCACGGCCGGTTCCAGCCAGTTGCGGCCGGTTCCGGCCAGCACTGTTGCAGTGCGGCTGCAGGGCACCGCCGAGCCGGTCAGCCCACCTGTGGCACCTCTGTGGAAACCACTTGAGACAGGGCAAAACGCTGTTTGGGAGTGAGGAGAAAAGTGCGAGGAACAGCCCTGAGAGCAGCGAGGGGGGAGAAGGAGGAGGGGTGGGGGCGCCCCAGGCGCCGCAGTGGGGTTCATTCCCCTGTAGCGTGCGGAGAGACCGAGCTGCGGCGGGTGGGTGAGCCCTGAGGAGCCTGCAGCCCACGGAGAGCCCCCACACGAGAGCAGGGAAGAGTGGGAGGAGGAAGACGGGGTAGCAGAGAGTTATGGACTGACCACATCCTCCCATGCCTCATTCCCTATCCCCCTGCCCTTGGATGGGGGTATTGGAGTTGGGAATGGAGTGAAACAGCCTGGGAAAATGGTTTGGGGAAACTGTTGTTTTAATTTTGTCTTTGTTTCTCACCATCCACCTCTATTATAAATTAAATTAATTTCTCCAAATCAAGTCTGTTTTCCTGTGATGGTATCTGGTAAGTGATGTCCCTGTCTTTGTATTGACCCACAAGCTTTTTCATCTTGCCTTCTCCCCTCTTCATGTTGAGAAGGGAGAGAGTGGCTGTGTGAGCATGCGGCAGCTGCCAAGGTCACCCCACTGTGGTCATGCATTTGGCATCCAATACTGGGCCCAGCCCACAGCCCTGAAACCAGTAAGAGTTTTATGCTTTACGGCTGAACTAGCTGGCCATTCCAAGTGTGGTATAGCCGTAGGCCAAGCTTAACCAACCACACAGCAAAAACACAAGCTGTATTGAACCTGTTGTTTTACTAGTAGGGAAAAATATGTACCTTTTAAAATGAAGGTCCATTTAACTGAGTCCTGGATATCAATAAAGTGCTTTACTGGAGATGTACAATGTTGTATACCTATCTAGACCTGAACACTGAGAAGAAGAGGGCAAACAAGGAACTTCAATATTTGCATGTAGAGGACAGCAGCTTGCCAAAGAGGCTTAATATATATGGCATCACACACGAAAAACCAGTCACCATTGTACATAGTGGTGTTAATCTCAGCTGGTACATATATGCAACATAGATTTTACACAAATTTGAGAAGATTTGGTGAAATTTTAACATTTTTTGGCAGCCAGCTTCTAGGAGTAATACTGTAAAAGAAAAATTGGTCATTTCTGGCAGCAATTACATTGCAGGTAAGATAGGCTGGTACTTGGCCTAGATAAAAACTAAATAATGTTTCACTTAGGTGTACAAAAATGTGCTCTTCTACCATTCAGTGCTGTTTGGCTTTGCAAAGCTTTGCAGATCCCAGCATTCAGATGGAGAGTACATTCTGCTAAGTTACTCATGTTTAGATTTTTGTACATGCAGAGACACCTGCTGCTTGTGGAGCTGGTTGAGGCTGCAGGTGTCTCCCTCTGGGAAAAAGTTTAGGAGACAGGGGCAAGAAATTCATTGTTTTGCTTTGTAAACTGTGAAATCATCACATTTTTTTTCTGAACAAACATATCTTCATTTCTTATCTCAGTCCCATCATTTTCTCAGACTTTTGTCACTGAAAAATCTTTTTGAGTGATGAAGGGTATGGCAAACATGACATCACTTACACATATGCTGTGTCTCCAAAATGCAAAAAATAAAATAATCATTTACCTGGTTTTCCTCCCAGGTGTTGGTATTTTTGGGGGTAAAATATTCTGGAAATGTTAATGTTCTTTGTATTTAGCTTACATTGCATCTTTCTTAACATTTGTACCTTAGCTCTAACTGGGGTGAATTAAAGACGAAGACGCTTCCTTAGCAGTCAGCTGTAGCCATGACAGTGAATATAGAATACTTGCAGAGGGTTTTTTCATTTACTTGGAAATGGCAGTAGCTGAATGTACTTACTCAATAGTCATTGTGTTGTATATGTGGTTACATTAAGGGTAATGATCTAGAAAAGAAGTGTTCGTAACTGGGTTTTCCCAACAAGAAGCTTTTGTTGCAAAATAGGCAATTAATCTTCAAATAGACCATGTAAAAACCAGGTGTTTAATGACATACAGATTGGTGGCATCGGTATTGAAACATCTTATTTCATAGCATGTTGGTACCAGTATGGGGAAAAGATAATGCATTTGCAGTTTTCCAGCCAAAGCATACTGACATCTTTGTAAATACTTTTGCTTCTCAAGACAGCTCTTCATGTATCATGAAGATTCTAACATTAGAATCTGTTATCTGAATGGAAAATGCAGCCTAAAATTAGTTAAAAACCATCTACATCTCTGAGCTAAGCCATACACAACTTTGAAATCTGTATTCCTACTTTTTGTGTCTGAAATAGAATAAAATAAAAGCACAACACCTTTATATATGAAATCTGTGTTAAATGCTTCAAAAGAAGTTAACTTGCTGCTTTAGCTATGTTCTGCTGCCTAAAGACTATTATCTCAGGGTAGTTGTGTTCCCCACTTAATCACTTTCACATATTTGGATGAAAAGCAAACCTAGCACACAAATACTAAAAAAAATGTTTCAGCTTAAAGAATTAGATTATTAAATTGGTAAATGCATAACTAGTGCTCTCAGACAGAGACAGTTTGTATGTAAATCAAAAAAACTTCATTAAACAGAAGTTTTGAAGTGGTCTTAGTTTAATGGCTTAACAATGTAACATATTGAATTACAAGTGCAAAATACAAAAGTCAATTTCTACATTATTTAGCCTTACTCAGCATTCTCCTCTGTCTAATTTGGTTATTTCTTGGATACAGACACAAAGCCTATTACAGTTCCTAGGAAAAATTATCCAGTTGCTTAAGAAGGTAGTAAGATCATCAAGCCCTGAATGTGAATCTAAATATAAATGACTACTTAGGTGTATACAGTGAAGGAAGTCTCTGTATATTTAGGCATTTTAAGAAATCTCTCTATGTTGATGCAAGATCCTCAAATTGTTGATTCATTGTATTCCATTGCCAAGCCAACTTCTCAGATGGTAAAAAACTGGCATTGCACTATCCAAGTTGGTAAAGCTTTGCCAGCACACAGCAACAAGGAGAAAGCTTGCTGCTTTCTAGTAAGAACATTATCTGAACATTATCTTAATTTTTCTTTACTATTACTTTCAGTTATGCTAAATGATTTACTGCTTTGGTTTCTTTAGAGAGAAAGTGCAGAAGTTGGCTCTTTTTAGAACAGTCAACTTCCCCACTTAAATTATTTAATGCTCTGTGTTCTTTTTCATAACGTAAGTGCGTTTTCCTCTGTCAGAAGGGGTCAGCAGAAGTCAACAGAGCACGTGCAGGGTCTGATGGCCTTTTGCAAATTTCAGAATATTATTAAAATTTATTTTTAAAAGGTTACAATTTTTCTTCTGCTTTCCCTGTCTAAATAATGGAATAAACTGAAATGCCACTCTCTGCTAGAAATGTTGCCAAGTTCATAGTATTAGAGAACAAACTATCCAAGCTTTGACATCTAACCAACATCACTAACATACTTAAACACAAAGAAGAAACAGCTGATTTTAAGAATCCAACTCTCCTCTGTGTGTGAGAGATTACACTGTTAAATAAAGAATATCAGTCTTGGAAAGTATCCTTGTAATAGGAAGGACTAGCTGTAGTTTTTCATATGTTTGACGCTGGCTGAAGGCTTTTTAAAATGCATATTCATCAGCAGTCCTACTTTCTAAAACCACTTTATGAACTGGTCAATATTTAATACAAGCGCAGCTTGATAGAAATTAAATTTATGCCAATCCTTTAAATGACAGATGTTGAAACAGGTTTGCACAGTACAGTAACTGTGTTCACACAAACTCCCTATCAGTTCAAGACTTCAGTCTGAGTGATTTCCAATGCAGTCTGTGCCAGGCCAAGGAGCTTAAGGACAGAAGCAAATGCCTCTTACATTTCAGCTGATTAATGTTTTTTTCTGAAGTATTTGTCATCTGTACAGATACCCTCATGCTCGACTTGTAGGCAAACTTCTTCTGCAGTGCAGTTGAATGGAATTAGGCAAATAAAGCCTTTTTAAGTGCATGCTGTTAGACATTAATAAGCCTGCTATTTAGTAAGTGTTCTTCTGAATTTCAATGTCAACATTTGGAACTAGGCTTATGGTCCAAATCAAGCTTTGACACACCAGGGTATATATATTGGGTAAACGTTTCCACCCAAAAGTTACATTTTTCATTCTAAAGAGGTATCAATAAGCTTTTCTTCCAAGAATGTTTACTGTATTTTTTCACAATCACTTTACAAAGCTTAGAAATTAATAAAAAATTTGCCCTTAATATTGGATTAACATTCAAAGACTTTAGTACAATAATTTTCATAAAACCAAAAGCAAACTCATCCATCTAGTTTGATTGCCCAAAAACCTGAGATAAAAAATATCTTGTCTACAAAAGTATTTAATATTACAGAATAAAGTAACAATACTCCTCAATACAACAAAAAGACCACTGTTTCAACAGTTCATTTAGGAAGAACAGCCAAAGCTACTAGTATTAAAAAAAAAAAAAAAAAATCAAGGAGGTAATTAAACAAAATTTTAAAAAGAAATCATAAAAGAAAGGGAACATTTGTATATTATACACATACCACATATATATAATTACACTGATCTACATAGAAATCAGTATGGAACCTACTTGCTAATTTTCTCAGTAATAAATATTGTTCAATACCATCTTGGATTCTGGATACTATAAAACCACACTTTAAATTCCCTGATACAGGTATTTCTCTAACATTACCTCACCTCAAAAGCTGGAGAATAATTGTATGCATCTTAGACATCCCATAAGGAAAAATAATTCTTAAAGTCACCCATATCACTATCTCATCAAGAAGTCAGACATTGTCCAGATAATATTCTGGAAAAAGTAGTTCCAACAGATTGCCAAGAAGAGCAATCAACCATGAGCATCCACATATTCAGGGCCAGGACTGAGAATTTGCCTTTACAAGGTAAATGCCAGGTCTCTGAAGCCTGGCCATGCCCCTTTAAGAACTCAGACCTGATCCAATGACCAAAATTTCAAGTAACTTAAATGGAAACAGCATCAGGATCTAAATATTCATAGACTTATGATCCTTTCAAGTGATTAGTGTTGCAGACTTCCATCTGGAAGGTCTACAAGTGATTTATACGACGTGACTATAGTGAGATAGAGTAGCTGGCATCATCCCCCTAGAGGGAAAATATGGGACAGTGGCCTCAACTGAGTGCTGGAGGGCATTCCAGGCAGGACTTCCAGAAAAGAAAAATCACTTCTCACTGCTAAATTAAGTTGATTATACCTATTGCCCTCTGGAACTGGAGGATGGGGTTTTTTCACTTTATTTTTTAGCTCAAGGGCTGTTGATCATTGTAGGAGTCGGATTTTCTTGTATACTTGTATATATATGTAACTATACTAACTTGTACAGTTACCCACTATAACCTGCATCAATTGCAGTCTAGCAATCGAGACTGCATGGCTCACCTTGTTGAAAATGAACAAAGCTCAAAGAATATATCTACATTGCACAAACACCCTTACTCTTGCTGGTGTCTGGAGCAAATCAGTACATCTGCTATGGTTTTATAATATGTTAGGCTGTTTAGGGTTTAGCTCAGTACATGCCAAATTCAAGGGTGTATTTTACATCAAAGCCTGAACTTCAGGCCCAGAAGAAGAATTAAGATAAGTTTTAAGTGACTGCCAACTCCCTCTCCTTCTTTATTCCTCTCTAGAGCCAGTAAAATAGTCACCTAACCTAGCATGTGGCTCAGAGGGTCTGCTTGAACTGGAACAGTTGTCCCTGAACCACTTAGGTTATAAGGGACCCATGGAGGTCTCTACTCCAATCTCCTGCCTGAGGCAGGTGCAGTTAGTTCGGACTTCTCAGGGCCCTGTCCAGTCCAGCTGTGAATATATCCCAGGATGGAGACTCCACAACTTCTGTCAGCTCCTGTTTCAATATTTGACCACCATTATGGTAAAAAAAAAAATCTTCTTACATTTGCAATTTACAATTTTCCAACATATGTCCGTTACCCTTGTCCTATCCCTGTATCCCCTTTAAGAAAAGTTTGGCTCCATCTTTGGTATATCTTCCCATTAGCTAGTTGTATGTCTCGATTGTCAGAAGCATCCTGATCCAAAAGTTTCACAGTAAATATGCTGGGGTCTCAGAGTTTTAATAGAGTCATAAACTTTATAACAGTATCATGGAAAACTCATTTCTGAAGTTAGTGGGTATTTGCAAAGTTTGAAAAGAACTGTAAATAATAAAAAATAGCATTGGTATCCCTTGCCATGACACTTGGGATTTAGAGTGGATGTCCTTCTGCCACCTGCTTATAATTCTGCCAAGATCCAATGTGCTACTTGTTTCAAAAATACCCAGAATTCTGTCTTGAGTGCCAACCCTGTGCCTACTTCTGGAAAATGAAAATACAGTCTCTCAGGCTGCCTTTGCAAACGTCTCTTCCCTATTCACTAGAACTTAAAGGATTTAGGATGAGCTATTTTCCATTTGCTCAAAAGATAAAATTAAGTATAAGAAACAAGATTTAACCTGGATATGAAAGTGAGAAAAAGAAGACATATACTTCACTCTTTTACAGTTATAAAATGTCTTATAAGTTTACCCAGATATTTAGAGTCAGTCAAAGGGCATGTAATGGTGGACTTGCTCTGGTACAAATACAATCACTCCATTAGTTCTACTGTTTTATGTAACCCCTTGATCCACTTCAGTGGCTGTAATGGTCTGATGGGACAAGGCTCTGAAGCAGCTTAGCAATCCCTTTATTTTGTCAAGTCACTCTGCAGCTAACTGCTTGTACCACTTCACTCAGACATGCTCTATGGAATCTAGTGAGAGAGTCAGAAGAATTCAAGTCCTTTAAAGAAATGCCCTATTTCTTGAAACTGAGCATCTCAGTCTGGGGTAAAATCTTTCCGCTTTGCCTTTAATACTTAATTCAGTGTCCACATCTACATATTCATGTGCTGATTGCAAGGAACACCATGGTCAAACCTTGTGATCAGCAACCTGTTATCTTTTAAATAATCAAAAAAAAATCTATTTGAAGACACACAGGTTAAAAGGAAGAACTTAGGGTAGAGACAGTAGAATTGATTGGGCTGCCTCTTCCTTTTCTTTTTCACAGAAAGAGCAGAGATTTTCTCCTAGAGATTTGCTAAGATCCCTGAAGATACACATAAAAGGCTAGATTTTTAAAAGTAGTAGGCATTTAAAGATGCAAGTAAATGCTACATAAGCACATCCAAAAATCACATCAAAAGTCTATCTGCAAACTGAGGTGCTTAAGTTCTTTCAATATAATGAAAGATGCTGTTATTTTATTTAAGCACATAAATAAAAGTACATGATTTTCAGATATGTTGATCAATTATTATCAATGATTCCTACTGATCATAGTAAAGTATTTTAAAAGACAAGTGCTGCTCATTATTGGTCTGTATTGATCCATTTTATATCTCTGCAGACTTGTGCAGTGTGGAATTACACTTTTGGACTTTGTACTGAAAGTGTATAATACTCATACAAGTCATAGAGTTTTATTACATGATAGTTCCAGTTCTCTACCACAACAAACTCCTCTACTGACACTTTCATTTATCTATGGAAAACAGTCTGAAAGAAGGTACAGTGACATTTTAAAAGTATTTTTTTTCTCTTTTCTGTTATGTTCTTAAACTGGAAGTAGCATTCTCAATAGGTTTCTCAGTACCCTACCAGGATCTCATGGTGCTAGGATATATACAAGGGGAAGATTGTTGTTTTTTCTAATGAAATGTAAACATATCAGTTCCTCTGATGAGGTTTTCATGAAAAGTCCTCATCCTCTGGAAACCCTATTTTGTCAAGAAAAAAACCTCATGCACCCAATCAGTAAATTCCATTCTGGAATATCTGATAATTTTGAACTAAAATCCAACACTTTTCAGTACAGCATTTCCATTGTGGAAGTCAGTTACGCTGTTCAATAAAACTGCAGTGAGACAGCTCTATGTGCCTGTTTTCTTATGAGGAAAGACTTTGAGTTTATAAGTCATAAGGAGGTGCTCTGCTTGCAAGGAGATTAAATTACATAGATAATCTGGTACACTAGACTTTTAACTGCAATAATACCTCTGTTTCTAATAAAATTAACGATGGTAAAACAACAACTAGTTTTAAACTATCATCAAATAACTAGATAAAAGGACTAGAAGATGTGTTTTTCTAGAGTCCTGTTTTTCTAAAAAAAACCCTAAAAATGTTAGTGTTGTCAACAATACTTTTGACGGGGGAGAATCAACAGGAAAAAAGCAATTTCTAGTGAAAACAAAACTTGTATATTTTTAGTGCTGTCCCTCTCTGTTTAATATTTTGTGATTACCAGCATACGCTATAGGAAAGAGTGCATGTGCACATTCAAGGCTCCTGTTAGTTTTCGTACAGTCATTTTAAAGAACAACAAACACTGTTATTTGATAATGAAAGCACTGCCTCAAAAGAGACTCTCTCCCCAGAAAGCACTGCCCGGATCTTGCTCAGTGCTGCATGAAGCAAAGCTGATACTGTGAGAAGAAAGAGAACAATTTCAGTTTTAATCTTGCAGAGTCCCATGCCTTTTGATCTTCTCTTTGTTCCCTCTTTGTGAAGCGTAGCTTACACTGGCTGCAATTTATTTAGTTCACAGTTTGCTTATCTCTGCTGAGCAATAACATAGCATAGCATAAAGTTCCCCTGCAACTATTGGACTATGGTTTGCCTTGTTTCTAAAGATGGCATCTGCGTTTCTGTTGTACAATCTGAATGTCAAATCACCTGTTTGGTGTCTTTTTAAAGTCAGCGTCTGAACCTTTAATTGCAGAGTGTTTGTTTAGTGACCAGAACACACTTTTCAGCTGACCTCTGATTCATTGCCCCTCAAACTTTGTTTAAAAGCTGTGAAAGACAGTTCCACAGCATATACTATGGCTTTTAATGTGGGCTATCATAGCTTACATACCAATTAATTAAAAAGTAGTCAATTCTCATAGAAACTATTCATTACCAAAACTCCCAGTGGCATTTACTTTCTTATAAAAGCAGACATATATGGTTGCATTGAGCAATTTTCTCATCCTTATAATTTGTTTTCTGTTGAAAATCTGCATAGCTAAAAGAAAGAATAACACTGTGCCTGATATCCAGCTGCTGGTGAAGCAGACTTCTCTGTGAAGACAAATGTTCATTATAGTATATTTGACTCCAGTCAATGCCACACTGGAGTAAGAAAATAAATTGTGATGCAATAAAAATTTGGCATTTTCCATAGCTTTGAAAAATACATAATAAGGTGGAGTAATTAATACCATCATCAGTTTATACTCTCAGAAAAGGGGCAGAAACAGGCAGAGGCCTTGCCGCAAGCAATGAGCAAATTGGCAGGACCAGAGTGTTTGAAAAGTAACAGACAGACGCTTCTTTTTCTGGAGGGCAGACAAGGCAGTGGATAACATTAGTTGCACCTGATGGAGTGAACCTGATGAGCTGAGCTGTTTTTCACAGAAAGGTAACAGAAAAGAATGTCAGCAGCTTAATATCTTAGAAACCTGCTTTAGGATGGAGAAAGTCAGTAACTAATAACGGCTGTTTGGTCAGGTATGACATGGAAAAAGAGGTGGACATAGCCAGCATCTCCTTACATACAGTGAGACAGATAATGCTTTTGCTTTTCTATGTCTATAGCCAGTCCTTTCAGGAACCTCGTTGAAAGGCTTCAAAAGTCTCATATGCAATTCTTGAAACCAGCCATTTTCTAAGGAAACCGAGTACCCTTCAGTAACCTATCAAATCATGTGTAGGCTAATTTAAGCTCACAAAAACACAGTCAGATGTGGCTAGCTGACAATTCTGTGGGTGGTCAAAATGCTTATTTGATATAGGATTGACCATAACAGGCTTACACCAGCCTTGGCTCAGTATATAAATTGTTATGAAAAAAGTTTCTGAGATGTTACTTCAGAACTGAGTACAGAGAACACACTACAAAATGTTGCAAGTGACACTAACCTGCACTGAGACAATACTGATGAGATCAGAGCATTCAGCTACCCCAAACTGTCTCAAGTCCCCAGTTTCTGTGCCAAGCAAATCTCATAAGAAGCACCATACTGAACCAGAATCTGTACATCATTTGGTATACGTGTATTGCAATGTTATAGCTTTAATTAAACGTACTTAGTCATAACTAATTATCTGAGATCATAATAATTAAGTCAAAATCCAAACCTCTGAACAGTAACTGATAGTTTTAAATATAACGTGTAAATAAAAGATTGTTGGACATATTCAGACGCACCCTTGCAGGTTGTATCTCCTAAAAATGGGCTTTTTGAAAGGTATCCCCCATACATATTGCTTGCATGGTAAGATTTTCAGAGTCAGTATAAAGGACCCTCACAAAAATCAGTACATCCAGCCCTATGTTATAAACCTTAAGACAACCCAATATATTTATCTTCATTTATGTACATGCATGTTTAGAATTTATGCTTTGAATTTTCTTGTTAAAATTCTAGTACTTCTGAGCTGAGAACACCTCTGCTATCTGACTAGATCCATTTTTGATCTTGTCATAGATCTGATGCTGGGAAAAGGTAGAATTATGCAGGGGACACAGGGAGGTTAAGCAAAAAGAGAATCAGAACAACAGTGTTAGCCTCTCACATCCCTAGAGAATTCTCCTTCTGAATTCTGGTGAACACCAAAAGCATTTGGATATTCAACAGCAGTGATGGGGAATGACACCAGTGAAGTCAAAATACATTCCTGCTAGTTCATAAAGTCTCCTAGTCATGTATCAAGGGTGAAAAGACTAATCCATTATATTAGTCATTCATTTAGAGGTAGGTAATAGGAAAAGATCCTCAGGGACTAGAAGACATTTTCTAATAACTGACTTGCTGCTCTTTAGTAAGTTCAGTCCCACAGGACACACATTTCTGAAGTTTCAACACATTTTCCCAAGCTCCAAGGAATGCAATAACAAAAATTTCTATATAATTCCTGCTCCCAAAGCTTTAAAAGAGCAATTTAAATCCTTGCAGCCATGAAAGAGCAAAACACGTAAAAAAGGAAGTGTTTCTAACCAAGGTATAAAAGGTTAAATGCAGGTTTTATTTAAAGATACTTTCTATTTTAGAGGTCAGACTATAAAGAATAATGGTTTTATTATGCCAGAAGGCCAAAATTTGAGACCATATGACCTTCTTCAGATTTGGCATTCTGCCTCTTTCTGGAGAAGGTATAATGAGAACTAATAAATGAACACTTTGCGAATCTATAGTACTAGTCAGCCAAGAATGTACAATATTTAGTTGTTTTTAATTTGTAATGATTTGCAGTTCAGTTGGAATTTTTAAGTTGAAGAACTCTTTGAATGTCATGTGGACATCTATGAAAAGCTGAATCAGAAGTGATGATAAAAGAATACAACAGAAAGACAAAGATTTCAGGTTAATATGACTTCAAATCCTAATATCAAATCCTGAATTTTAGGAACCTAAAGAAATGTTAAGAGTCTATTCATGTACTTCCTGGAATCAACTCTGCCTGACCTCTAGGTTTAGCTTTTAATCAGTTTTCTCTTTCAAAATTTTTTTTGGCAATTTCAAAAACACAACACAGGCAATTTTACATAATGCAAAAATTAACACAAAATAATTTTTAAAGGAGCAAAAATACATTTTGTATTTATTTGTTTATTCCACTGAAGTTCATCAAGATGAATTGACTTGTGGGCCAAGCTGATTCAGCTGAAGATCTGCTTTCATATGAATGTATTCATCATTAGTTTCTGTCACAGTCAGCCTACTTTGAGGGCAATTTGTATGACTTCCTAGACCTTCTGTAAACATGTATAATTGCCAGTATTTTTTTTAAAGGCATCTGTAAATATTCCAAATTATTTTCTTTCAATTAAGTCAGTATGACTGTGTATGTTCTGCAAGATTTAAGTTGTTGGGACTTAATCATATTGTCAGTGCTGCTACTCTAGTCTTACCTACAGCTGTTTGTAAATTCTGTACTTGCCAAAGTTTTTATATTGAAATCCAGTGATCTGGATATTAACAAGAGATAAAACACCTCAGAATCTTGTCACATGATATCTCTTCTCACTACTTAACTAAGACAATTCCAGAATTAAAAATTTGAGCCAGCACACCCAGAAATAAAACATATGGAAAAAGTAAAAGAAAATGAGTCTTCATGAGAATTTTTTGTTTTCTAGTAAATCCTTAATGAACTTCTAAAATCATTACTGTCATCTGTAATTCAAAGAATCATTTCCAACAAGTTCAGCTTTTCTCTTTCTATGTATCATACTACTACTTGAAGCAGCTATTGGTACATTTACAGACTTCCAGAACTACAGACCATACTTACCACATGTAAGATACTCACTGCATCTTTCTACTATTCTCAGGCCAGTGGTACCTCAGGTTGCTTCCAGCCTAAACAATGTTTCCTTTACAGAACTGAATTCTGGCAACAAAAAAGGAGGTTAGGGTTTGTGGGGTTTTTTTTTTGTTTGTTTGCTTTTAATCCCTTGCGGTACAAAGATATTTCTTGGCTAGAATAAGTGAGTATCCTACTGTGTTTTCATGTTGATGTTTTATGCATGGCCAGAAAGTGCTGATAAAGTATTTCTATGCATTCAGAGGGGGAAAAGCACTCAAAAATGTATTTCTATAGGTCTTTGAAAATGCATTTTCAAATGCAGTGGAATTGTTTGTGGGTTTCAGCTATAACAAAAAGTACAATGTATGTTGTTTGTCTTCATTGCATCTAATCTACTATTGAAATGCATGAAGGAGTTTAATAGTAATGAAACAGATAGATATACTCTAGTTTAAAGCCCAGATAAAAAGCAGGAAACTAGCATATCATTGTTCATATTTCATAGCTTTTCCAATTTGTTTGTAACATTCCCATTAATCTTCCCATCTCTTTTCCTGTGTAAAAACTGCCAGACGAGCCAATTTGTGTCATGGTTTTGTGAAGCACAAACTTTTGGACCCAACAACATTGTCTTATTCCTGAAGGACCCAGCTTTCCACACGACCACGTAAAAGGCAATGCAATAAACACATTTTCCTATATGCCTTTTAACTTTGACGTTCTAATAAAATCAGATTCTTCCAAAGGACACAGCATTGTCAAATTAATCTTTACAAGAAATTATTTATTTATATCTTATACCTACATGCTCAGTTTCTGGTTTCTTTATTAATTTATGTGATTTGCTTGGAAGAAGAAGCATGTTAAAGGAGAATAAGACTGAAAATGTGTAAATATTCTTGAATAACAACTTGATTTAGACCCAGACCTGTCTTCCTCACGTGCAACACTTCTTAGATAGAGGGGTTGAAATACAGTAGTGAGTAGCCGGTCTCTGTTGATGCAAAACCTAGTTTAAACTGATGGATAAACACATAACAAAAAAATGCAACTGAGAGCAAAAAGTTTGTGGTCTTCCTGTAGTTTCAAGTGAGATAGCAGCTTAAGCCCTCAAAGCAAAACAGTGTTGACTGATATGTTGAACAGCATCTAAACTAATTAAAGGTGTGAGATTGTAAACTAGACCTCTACTCTTATCTGAACAGTTGTTGTACACATAGTTTGCAAATCAAATTTAAAATAGGACTACATTTAGTTAGGATACATGCTAATTTCAGAGCCAAGTTATTGCATACCCCCTGTCATCACTGGAGGCAACTCATGCCCCAAGAGGAAAAGCCCATCAAAGACCTGAATCTGGAAGTGATTTTCACTTCTCACTGATGAAAGGGAAAACATGGAGAAGAGTTTTCTAAATTATAGACCTTCTAAGCATTAATTACTAAGAATCCTAAATTGAAGAGGATGGGGTTCAGAATCTAAACTCCACTTCTACATCTTGAGTTGACTTATAATGAAAAATAGAGGCTGTATCCCATGAATGCATGCACCAACATTGTACCATTTGCAAACATCCCATGTTTTTTCTTCTGGATATTTTTTGCTTCCTGTTTTAGAAAGATGTTATGCACGTGCCTTACACTGACAAATTTTAGCATGGTGCATCTATTTGTGTTTATCTATGTCAGATACAAGACACTTTCTATCCCACATGTCCATTCATCTGTATCTGGCTAAACCGACTGTAAATGTAGTATTGCACGTACATCATTTATGAGAAAGAATACTGAGTGCACAGAGGTCACAAGGCCATAATGCAAAAAAATGTGCAAGAAGTTGGAAAAAAGGGAAAAAAAACTTCAAACAAAAACTTGAGGTTATTCTTGAAGTTACTGTAGAGCAAACTGTTCTCTTGACAAACATTACAGCAAATAAGTATTTCATGAAAGATGCTAAAAAAAAAATGCATCCTGAACATCTCTCTGTTGTCTGCCCACTGGTTCAGTGTTGTCTTCTGCAGTGAACAGCTTTACAGTATCATTTTTCTACCTAAGGCAAAGATTCAGAAACATTTCCCAAAATAAAAAGTTAGATATCAAAGTATGCATTGACCAGTTAATACCTTTATACATGTATAGGCAGCTATAATTAGCATATGATTTATTACATCATTTGGGAACTAATCGGTTCATCACTCTATTAGAATTCAGCTTCCTTGCCATGTTTTTCAGGCAGAAGATATTCATTAAAGTGTCAAAGTTCATGAAAAAATAAGTGCATGATCACTCTGAAGCATGTATGGAGTACAAAATGAATGCGCCTAATAAAAATCAATATATCAATTCAGAAGGCTATTCATCTTCTGTGTTCATAATGTAAAACCTCAGGAATTGAATTTTTCATTGAAATGTGGGTAAATCCAACTTATTTGGTAATGTATTTTAAGAGAATTATTAGAACATTGCATTTTCAGTGATTGGCCTCAAAAAACAATGGAAACTTTCTATGTATTAATTCCATATTTTATATCATATATAAATATCTATTTAAAACTGAAATAAATTTAATTCATCAAATATTAACTATACTCTACTGTGTTCAGATTGCCTGTTCGAGGTCACAAAAGCCTGTTTATAATTCACCATGTGCATAATGTAATTTTCTCTTATCTATTGTCAGCGCTAGCACTTCATACACAACATTTAAAGTTTGTGCAATGTCATTGATTAAAACTCAGTTTAAAGCAAATATTGGTCCATTGCATACAACTGTACAAAACTCCAGTGTTTTTTACTTCCTAAAGATTTTAAAAGATTCACTTCTAATTAGAAACAAATTTCATTTTCAAAGGCTGGTATGATTTATTTAAATATAAAATATGGAGTATTAATGGAGATGTAGATCGCATGTCAACATAAATTTAAAGAAGTAAGAAAATTAACCACCTACTACATTGTATCATCCACAAGGAATATTACTGCTTCATCCCAAAAGGAATAAAACTTCCTGAAATACATCACAATAAAGTGATTTATTATTTTTTATATAAATTATAGCAACACAACTGTCCTCTAGCTATCAAATGTATGTGACAAAAGCATAAAAGATTTGGCCACTACTAAACAAGAATTTTAGAGAATGCAGACTGTAAAGGAAAAAATGAGATTACGAAATATTTAGTATTTGGAGGAAACATCTTTGGATTATATCATTAGAAAAATATGCTTAAAAGAAAACTAAACGGAAAAACATGATTAAACAGAAAATAATTGGTTATATGAAGACTAATACAGGAAGATTTAGTTTGATTAAGGCTAGAAGCATTGTATAAGATCTTTCTATAGGTAAGTTATTTGTATTCTTATTTTAGATATCAATTTCTTTTTAAAAGAAGTAAAAAAAAAAATCTGATACTCTTGTAACCACCATTTGTTTGTATATATCAAAGCACTTTACAACGAAGACATTGATCATTTTGGGGGTTTAGTAAATGGGGAAGCAGAGGCAGAAGGGGATTATCTGCTGTCATAAAAAAACTGTATTGATTCTCTCCAAAAACCTATCCAACTCAATATATCCTGTGTCTGCAAGAAAAGAATAGTCAATAGAAAGAGTATAAGTGCATGATTCGCTGGTTTTCAATAATTTCAGTGAAACCTGAAGGCTGATGAAAGAGAAAGAAGAAGAAATGAGGTTTCCTGAATTCAGGTCCAGCCTATTAAGACAACATGCATTTCATAAGGGAAGGAGCTAAAAGAGATTTGTTCTAGGTCAGGTAAGAAATCACTTTTAAAGAAGGCATATATGGACTTTTTCTTGATGTAGGATACTCAGACCGTAAGCTCCTTATCAATATCTTTTGACAAGGTATTGATTTAATAGAAATATGTACAAAAGATGTTATGTTTACTTTTTTTCAGTAGTGCTCTCACATATTTAAATTTTAGCATTCACTTTTATTAAGCATAGTAATCATTTAGAATTCTAATTTCCTATGTTACTGCATCAAGTAAAATTCATTGTTAACTTTGGAAATTAATGAGGTTTTTATCAATGTCTCAACAAAATCCAAGAGCTGTTGCCTGTTGTAAGTTCAGGCTAAGTGATAAATCTAAGAGGATATGGAAGAGCACAGTCTTTAGAAGGGTGATAAAATTTGACATGAAGAATAAGAAATAGACTCTATGTTAAACAGAATTTAAACAAAGAAAGTGAAAATTCTTCTTCTATATAGAAAAGTTAGGGGTTTTTCCTTTGGTAATTGAATGAACTGGACTAACATTTCTCAAATGGATTCTGTAACTTTAGAAAAGTTGTAGTTCAACTCAGGGTTCTTTCTGACTCATGATACATTTGCAAATGATTCCAAGCACTTCTGATCAAAATTTGGGACAAAAGTAAACAAATGCAATGTATTGTTTTCCTTTTATAAGGAAACACTTATAATAGCCAAATTTCAATAGCCGTGGCCATGGAAAGCAGTCACTAAGTCTCCATCTTGAAATGTGTGCAAGTGCCATTGATTCCTGGGGGCTGATGTGGTTCTGACTGTCCCATTGCTGCTGACACCCTGTGTAATAGCTTGCTGTGAGAAGACAACAATTGTTGATATGGATCTGGCTACTTTCAAGTCATTCCTTGCTGGGCATCTCTCCATGGTGCTTTAGCTGAAGCATAAGAACCAGATGTAGGCTCAAAGCTGATTAGATATTAGTGCATTTCTCTACCTGAACTAATAAGTCTTCACTCGCTGGTGGAGTCCCTGGCACAGATACAGCTCCTTGCTAGTGCAGTTGGAGTAGCTGATTTTTGTAAGTATGGATAATAGAATGAGTCCCCAAACAAAACTCATTTTCTGAAAAGCAACATATACAGTTTATGGCATCCAATCATGGAACTGAAACAATAGAAGTGGAACAATGTGACTCAGGTGACCCATTACAACAGCTTGAATATAAGGTCACACATAATGAATATGCTGAATTTGTGAGTAGCCCACTGGCTCAGTCTGGCCCATGCAGAATTTTTCATTGAGGAAATATAAACAGTGTGAGAGCTTTTTATGTACAGGGCAAATAAAGCAAGCCAAGCACTGCCTAATAAATTATTAATTTCGAATTATTTGGCTTCTCTAGCACTAAATATTTGCAAGCAAAAAAAGGACTCAGTCATGGCTTGACAGATTTTTCTGCACATAGTGGTGGAAAAAAGTCAAACAGTAAGAGCCGTGAGATAAGACAACCCCCCTACACCCCCCAACCCCCATTTTGATTCATAAGGAATCTTGAAAAGGCCTCTAAGGAAAAGCTTGAATTAAAACAGAGCACTATGGTTCTATAACACGCAGTAAGAAATTAGCAGTTATTGCAGTAACTGTCAAGTCCATGATGAGTTTTGTACTTCTGAGAGCACTGTGTTAAAGCTTCAGAAAAGAATCTGGCCAATTTCTTTCTGCTCAGCCTTTGGTTCCAGAAACTTTCAGTCTTCTCAAAACTGAAAATTTAAATCACTCCCCTGTCTTTAGGCTCCATACAACACCCTTAATACGAATATTGCCTACATAGCATACTAGATTCAGACTTGATATTCAAGGTTTATGTTTCTGCCCCATAAATTTTAAGCTTTTGGTCTTCCAAAGATTTTTCACAAGAATTCTAATCTTTTCTTCAAGATACACATTGTACGTGTGTATACAATGCAGATCCACAGATGGGGTCTGTAGAGTTATTCTTAAAATACTATTACTCTTAGCAGAATGAAAAATACTCATCTAGAAAAAAGAATGAGCTCAAATTTTGAATGTATTGCTTTTCTTGCATATTGTGGTATGTGAATAGCTCAGGCTTATCATCTTTATCTACGTTAACCACTTTCCACAACCACCTCTCTTTTTATATTTATTTTTTCATGACATTAAGTAAAGTTCTAGAAAACCCGTTACAACAAATGTCTATTTAAACATTATTATTTAATATCATTTATGAGAAATACTGATATTTTCACATGGGCTTATTCTGACTTTTGGAGCAAATATGAGAGCTTCAAAAAGTTTAAATTTCCAGACCCTAATCTTTATGACCTTCAACAAAAGTTGCAGAGAACATAAAAAGAAACTCTTAGCTAAAATGCAGTCACAACCTAACAGGTTTTCTCTAATCTAAATAGGTACTTCAATATTTCTTCAAACATCCATACATTCTTGGCTGGATGGAGGAGCTGACATTGCTATTATTATTCTATAGCTATTCTGCAGTTTTTCTGAAATTCCTGAATAGTTCCCTTGGAGGACAAATCAGGCCCACGACTGTAGAATTACATTTTAGGAAAATAATTAGGGATTTAGAGATACAGATAAGGGAAGACTGAATTTATGTTGCAGGGAAAACCCACTGATAGAAACCTGGCCTTAAAAAAAGACACATTATTTACTTTTGTATCTCTACAGGGGAGGAGAACAAAGGATTTACTTATTACTTCTTCCCTATCCAAGGTGACTCCCAAAGGCCTCAAAGAAAATTTCTCCATCTCTTAACTGGTGCTGGAAGGAAATTATCTACCTACCAAAACAACTGAGTAAATATAATCCAGCTGCTCAGATTTATCTAGAATGGTTTATACTGAAAACCTAAAAAAAGGACTAATTTCAGTCTAATTTTCAAATAGATTATATTATTTGGGGTTGGGTTTTTTCCCATAGCTAGACTTTATGCCATTGAGTTACAAAGTAACTGTTCCAAACATGGAGGTTACTTTGAGATTATAAGAATGGGACAGTGATTTCCATAGTATTTTATAAATTGCCCTTGCAAAATCTTTGTAGTGCAGCTGGAACATTAATCTTAGAGCTTCACATTTTCTGTCACAGGCAATTCTCAGAAAGAGAGATACAATCAGGAAATAAAAATAAACCTGCTAGCTAAAGGGTTGTTTATCCTATTGATTTTCTATTTAATCCGATAAAATGCCTCCCTTCCAGCACTAGCAGCCTCTCAAAAAAAAGCTCAAAGTGATATTATCTAGTCTGAGAATACTCTGGCATAGGGCAGCAACAGCTCCAAAGGTTAAAATTTAGAAAATGTTAGTAATGTTGTTGCCCATAACAGGTGAAAGTTTTAAAAAGAAGAGACCAACAAATCAGGGATGTAACAAGTAGGCTGGGAGAAGACATGGAGAAAAGAAGAAACACATGCAATTATTTTAAAATTAGTAGAATCAGTTGCAAAAGCTTAATTAAGTGACAGGGAAAATGTGCCATGGGTATGTATTGGTTTCAAATAAAAATTTTCACAAACACTCTCCAGGCTCATATTTATGGTCTTAAAAATTTTAAAGGTATCCTCAGGACAGAACTAGCATTTGGTAGTCATCTTCCCTACAATACTCGAAAGTCAAGACATCTTCCCAGTTTTTCTCTTCCTTGTCAGTGATTTGTACTTCAGGGGTACAAATGAAAGGAAATCACTGAATACGCAGGTTAAACCACTTTGGTTTTAATTTGTTTGTTTAGTTGTTGGGGTTTTTTTTTAAAAAAAAAGAAAAAACAAAAAAAAACTAACAGGCAATATGATAACTAAAAGAAAGTCTTAAATAATTATTTGGAACTCTGAGTTCACTATTTGGAGAACTGACACTAGTGGGATGAAACTGCTTTGGGGATCTAAGTTGTAACTCACAGCCTTATGGAGCCTATGGCTCCCTGTCCGAGCAGCTCCGGGAGAGCGAGAGCAATGTGCGCGGCTGCATTAAGGCAGTACACCTGACTCTATCAAGTTCTTGTTCTCTATACTGAGACACTTAGTGGGTTATCAACACTTAAGACAAATAGGATTTGAGGAGGCATAGATAAAGATTTATTTTGTAAGTATCTGGATTCTAGAAATAACAATGAAATTAGTGTACTACCATTGAAATGAGTATGAGGAAAAGGTGGATGTTTAGTGTAATGGGATGCGTGCTACACGTCAGAACCTACAAGATGGTAAACCAGGAAAAAGGTTGTATTTGCAACAGTGTTTCTTTTATGATTTCAGTGAAATTAAGCAGTATTTTTAAGACCCTTCAAAATCCGAGTTTGAAGAAGTATTATGGGGGGACTGTGGGAGCAATTCATGCAATGATAACCACTGGAGTAAGGTATATCAAGTGTTCTGTGAGACACACAGACAGTGGATACAGGCTATACATGCAGATGTAAACTTCATGGTTTCAGGACAAAAACAATAAGCATACAAGTTTATTTTTAAAACTTGTCTTCCTGAGAAAATATCTCTAGTATTCATTGTACATGCAGATACATCAAACTATTGGCTATAAGAATTCTTGTACTATATTTGAATTAAAGTGTGTTGATACCTTAACTCTTGCTGAACAGGTATTAACTTTTATAACTTTTACCTGCAGATTAGAAAAAAAGCTGATTAAAGAATAAGTATTTAGTTAGTCTGTCTTTATCTTTACCTAATAGTCAATAGTGTAATTGCATCAGAATACACTCATGAGATGCTGATATTTCTGGCACACATCCATCTACTAGGTGAAATTGCTTTAGGAAAAATAAGGTTGGCTCTTTACCCAGAAGATGAAAAGGATCAGATTCAGTAGTAATCAATACATACAGAGATTTGATATCGGGAAAATTGCAAAGCCCTTCTGAGTGGAAATGTACTGAGAGCAACTTTCCTACTCTGCACAAAGGAAATCTAAAATACATATGCTTTTGATATCTAAGCTTTAGAAGGTCAGGTCCAAAATAAATCTTGAAAAAGATAGAGAGTAAACAGAGAAAAAAGATCACTTTCTTTTATCTTTTCTTCATGTGCAGTCAAATTGTTTTCACCAGCAGTTCTCAGTCATGTCAGTAGGCACTGCACACACCAGCTGGTATAACACAGCTTCAGAGATCTTTCTCTAGTGAGGGTGGGAAAATATGTTCACACTGCAGTAGTGGTATTGAAATATAATACACCGGAAAAGATACATTTCGTTCTGAGTTGTTCCTGCAAGTGGAATCTGAAAACAACATATTGGGCTGAAGATCTAAGACAGCCATTTAGTAGCTGCTATAGTACTGAGCAGTTCATGATTGATCTTCCTCTAATTTAACAGTACCTAACGTATATTTTTTCAAGTGTGATGCAAATGAAAATGTCATATTTTAAGCAACAGATCTATTAAAAATCTGTAAGATTAGAGAACTGAATAGTATGGTTTTCTCAGTGTCTCTTAATATTTTCCTTACCTTATATTGATTTTCTGTTATCTCGTGATGTACTAAACCAGGCTAAAAATGTTAAGTACTTGCATGTTAAAAATACTAAATTCCTGTAAATCCTGACATCTTTACCCCTTCAATCAGTTCTCTGGATTTGCTCAGTCCATAGGAAGTCACACAGTTTTCTTTACAATTGTTCGTTATCATATAAAAAGGATCTTCCCTCCTTGGGATTATAGAATAATCTGTTGCCTTTTTGCCTTTTCTGCTTCTCTATGGGTAAAATATAAATTTATTTTCTTGACTGACAGACACCAATACAGTGGGTAATAGACATGAATCACCTGTAAAACATAACACCTTTTAACTTTAGGGGTATTTCAAAAGAATTTGTTTCTTAAAAAACAGGGTAATTTATTCTTTGGGCATAAACCAAATTTGAATTTGGAGGAAGTAAAGAAACAATATCTTCATGGCATAGTGGATAATTAATACACGATTATCTACTCTGAATTGATATATGCCAAAACATTTAACACAGCCAGAAGCTGAAGCATGAGTCCTAAAATGAAAAAATAGGGAAGTATTGAGACCACTGAAAAGTACATTAAATGCAATAGAAAGACGAAGAATCCCAAACCAATAAGCACATGGTTTGAACTAATTGCACTTAAAAGGACCACCAGTTAGATATCGACAATTCTATTAATTGAAAATACTAAATTAAATGTGGCATGCAAATCTGTCTGGAAATGATTCGGATCTCTGCAAGTCTGTCAGATTCCTGCCAGCAATACAGATGCAAAACAACTTCATCCAACAGGGTTTTTAAAAGAAATGAAAAGACATCTATTTCAGAATAAGAGAGGATTGAGTAATCCACAATTAGTCCACATTTTGGTATTTTTTCCCCTTAGGGCAATTCTTGGTAAGTATGTGTTTGACAATATTCCCAATAAAATCAGGTTTTATTTATATAAAGAGTTGAATGCAGATGAGCTTCTCAGGCTAAAGAGAAAGCCAAGTTAGCAGCAGCAGCAAGTTCTGATCAATTATTTTTCCAGCATTAGATGAAAATTGATGAGTTCTTTAGAACAGTGTTATTTAAAGACTTTTATTTGCTGAAAAGTTTCTGTAACATGAAGATTTACAGCTGTAACTTTCATTTAGCTATCTGAAAACTTTTATGCGATCTGGGTAGACGGGTTGTTCATTTTGCTTTCCCAGACCAGCTGTTTACTCATGACATGTGTGGGAGGTACACTGAATGTTGTTTCAGATGTGAACTGTAGAGTATAAGCAGATTTTGCTTTTAAAAACCACACTTATTTATCAACCTTGATAGAAGGCAATGTAGTTTTCAAGATGGTAATGATTTCAGTAAGAACTAACCATTGGCTCGCAAAACAGATGGCAGTATTACTGCCCACCAGATTTAAAAATATCCCAAGAGACTTTAAAACCCACAGCAAGTCTTCTGTAATTAATCCAGTAACTAAAGACTGTACTCTGGGTGTTAATTAACAGCTTCACTTTGAATTAGCTGAGAGAGAGAAAAAAGAGAGAAGAAAATATAAGGTTGTTATTTCTTTTTTTTTTCTTGTTGTTAATAGGGTACTTAGCATGAAGAGTCTTAAAAGAAACCTGTGGAGTTCTTTTCACCTTCTTATCCTCCTAAGTATTTATAATTATTAATGAGCTGTGTAAATCCTCATCATTACTTTCTATTGTGACTTCTGTGGGCATTAAGCAAAGATTTAGGTGAAACATAGACATAGTGAGTCTATCAAACTGCTTTACAAATTTAAACATACATTCCAACAAATATTTCCCAAAAAATGCATAAAGAACATTTTTTTCCTGACTTATTATATTGACTTAACCGTATCCACTCTTAATTCACATTAAGTAAATGAGATCAATATTTGGGTCATTGGTTTTATTCAATTGAAAATTGATTATTAAATATAAATTGCATGTTATTAATCTTTATACTTCTTCGATATGGCTTCTATATGGCTATATGGAATGGCTTCTTTAGTAGAGGATACTTTCTTTTAAATATTCTTAAAAGCAGATAAAAAATGCTCGCTTTGTCTGCTTCATTAATATGTAAGCATGTGTTGGAAAAGATATTGCCAGCTCTACAGAGGTCTATCAAGCTTTCAAAGACTTCAGTGAAGTCAAAGGAAAAGTCCACCGTTCTCATGATCACCTTAGAGTTTTGGATCAGGCTTATGAAGCAACCTGAAGGTTTAAATATTATCATTATGTTACATTAGTTTCACTGTTACTCTAATGAAAAATTAATAGATCCCAGATGGGCCAAAACAAAACCAAACCAAAACAAAACAAAAACACCAAACAAACAAACAAACAAACAAACAAACAAACAAACAAACAAACAAACAAACAAGAGAGGGAGAGAGAAAAGTGGATTTGTTCAGAATGCTGTATTTCTAATAATTAAGTATGGTACTGTTCAATGAAAAACTCTGAAGTCTTCCCAAAATGCATTTAGTGTTCATGGCTATCAGCAGGATGAGCAGGATGAGCAGACAGCATCCTGCTGAGAGTGCTCCCCATGCTACCCAATGGGCTAACAAGAACTGAAAGAGATGATGAAAGATACAGAGTCTTACAGACATGGTCAGATATGAAATGATTTTGGATTTCTCTTCGGAATTTCGAATGCCATTAACATGTTTGAAGAACTCTGTAGAATATGAGTCTTCATTTAGTTTCGATATCTCAAGAAACTACAGTGCAATAGTTACATTCCTTGTTAGACTTTAATGCCAGGTTTATTTTAGCAGAATCTAGATGGACATTATGAACTGCCATTCTTAGCTGTATCAAATTCCATTAAATTTAACATAAGATACATTTACATTTACCTAACAAGCAAGAAAAATCACAATGGTAACATTAAAGATGTAAAGCGAAAAGATTTTTGAACATCAGGAAGCTGAGCAGGAAAGAACGCTCCACATTATCATTCAGTTTTGTGGTTTTTTGCCTTAGAATCATGCTGAGTATAAGTAAAACCAGAATACTTTTAAGGTTTTTGGAATGATAAGCTAACATCCAGTGGCCCTAAGTACTGAAGTTGAGAAAGTCTTGATTTATACCTTATATGAACAGGCTAAAAGAATTCTTAATAATCTACTGTCAGAGCACTTAAAACATGTGTTTAAGAAATTTTATTAAATAGAGCTGAGATGATAAGAAAGCATCACCCAGAAGTATCCAAGAAGTGTCTATAATGTACTGAGACTGCATAGGAAGAACAGATGAGAGGATGGAGATTTCCTGCTGTAATACGCTTTGGAAACTGAGACATATATTTGAAGTCTATCTGTGTAAGTGGGAGTGATGTTTATCGTAGTTGTCATAGCCAAAGTCAGTCCTACTGAATGATAAAACAAGCATGGGATGACATTCTTTGATGTCATGAAGGATCCTATGAATGATTAGAATAATTAGTTTATCTACTGCTTCAGATGAAAAGATACTGATAACACAAAGTGATATTTTATATGTACAGATCCTTTTTCCCTTAAAAAAAAATCTCACAGTGCTGTATAGATCCAGATTCTAAAATGAATGCTTTTATTCTAGCTATCCATGCATTTGGGGAAAAAAACCCAAAGTTCAAACATTTCTCCAAATTCTGAAATATCTGGCTAATGTAACTTTCTACCTGTTTTTTACATCTTTCCAATCTTTCAGAATTTATAAATCTGGAAGATTTGGGTAAATATATAAGCATGTGGGAGGCTACATGAAAAATAAATATCTTTCTATAAAGCTTCACAAGTCAGTTTACTCAGTTTGAAGGCAATCATAAAAAAATGGGACTGGAAGATACTTCAAGATGCTGTCCCATCCACCCTCCCACTGCAAAACTTACTAACTCTAATTTTTGCATCCCTCCAAGTTATTTCAGCAGATGAATTAATTTCAACAGATGTCACTTAATCCTAGTTTCCTTTCCCAAAATATTGAAACTGTTAAGAAAATAGTCAGATAGAATAATACTTTTTGCTTCTACACAATTTTGAAAATGTGTCCAGATTCAGAAAAATTCTGACTTCTTTCCCCCTAAGCAGCTGCAAGGTAAGACAGGTTATGGCATACCAGTTGGCATACCAGTTTTATGCGGGACAAGCAAAGGCCAAATTTAGCAGTTCAAGTTGAGTTAAACTTTCCAAGAATAATCAGCTTTTTAACCCAGGCAGTCAACCTTCAGACCAAATGCAACCTTGGCTATTCTCCTGAGATTTGGGTCGGGGGTGGGGTGGGGGTGGAATTCTTTAAGGCAGGAAAGAAAGATTGCCCCTATACAGTACTTCACACATTTTTACATAGCTGTGAAACATGCGTCTCCCTGTCTGGTATCTTTTAAAGCACTTACTAAGACTATAATGTGCTTTTGTTCTTCTCAACTAATTCCTAATCCTCTTCAGGAAAGCAAAGATAATCAATCTACTTTTCTCAGCCAGCAACAGGAGACAATGCTCTTTAGTCACAGCAGGTGTCTTCTCCTCCAGAGACTTTGAGCTGACTGTCTTAATTATTGGGGTCCACTGAAGTCAATGAACTATGGTAATTTATATTAGTTGAATACTGTCCCTTTATTTTATATCATAATACAGCAGTGAACCAGGGATCAGTCTGGCTGTGTTGGGTGGATAAGTACCTAGAAAGAAACATGAGTTGAAAGATGGACATCATAGCCTTGCTGTGTATGTTCTTGGTTAATGAAGAACCATTGCTTATTTACCACATAAACAGAAGAATATGTGAAAAGGACCAATATGACAAATGGAAGGTAGAGAATGGGAACTTTTTAATGACTGCTACACAGTGAAATTCGGCTATGTGCAAAAATTCTAGCTAACAATACTCGTTTATGTATTTAACTCCAGGATACTAACCCCACAAAGCCTGGCACTACCATTATTGCTGTATATAGTCCAAGCATGTGCTTCTAAGAATTGTATAACTCCACTCTGTGGGCTTGAGAAAGTCACCAAAAACAGTGTGAGCAGATAATTATCCAAGACTGCGCAAGGACAGAGTTCCTTGTGATGATTAGCTGATAGGAATGATAACCAGGGGCAATCATATGACAGAAAGTACTGATCAGATCATTGCAGGCCTGCACAAAAGAAAAAAAAAATCACTGCTGATTGAACAGCAGAAGCAGCACACAATAGAGATGATTAAACGGATGGTGGTAGACATGGGGCCGCAGGAATAGCAACTCACACATCAGAATCTTTGACTAGCAGAAGCTGTGAAAGTAAAAATAGATGCTAAAGAGCAGCTGATAAGAAATCAGAAAGGAAAGAGGAATTCATTGGATAAATGGAGTGTGATCAGGGCACACTGGAAGTAAACAAGAAAAAGGCAAGAAAGGAGAGAGAGGAAGATATTCAGATATTAGGAATGATCTCAAAATAAAGTATTATGATATATGAAATATATAATTACACAACCGGAATATCTGTGCAAAAAGAAGTGATCCTACCACTACTGACAATAGGATTACACCATGGAAAGGATAACTGCAAAAACAGCTGATCAGACAGCTGGAACTTAGAAACAGGAGGCCATGCAGCTGTTTGCTTAGACAGTAAGACAGTAAGCACTCAGCAAGCACAACTATGGGGCAGCTGCAGTATTAGACAACGTCAAAATTAGGCAGCAAGAAATTATATGAGAGCCCCGGGACCAGGCAATATGAATAGAAATGAGTGTATCATAAACAGAAGGGAAAAGAAAGCAATTGATTATAAAAACAACAGGATCTGACAGCAGCGGGGCTGGGCAGCATGGGATCAGACAGCAAGAGTAGCTGACTGGACAGGGCTGGGATCAGGCAGCGTATGCAGCCCATCAGGCTGGAAAAGGATTCAAAACCAGGAACAGTTCTTGGGCAAAGAACCATAATAACCCAGCAGAAGACATTAATCAGATTTGACAGGATGAATGGAGTCTCCTGCACTAAAAATGGTCTGGAAATGCATGCCACTATGGAGCATTTAGTGTTAAGCACCACTAATACAGACCCCTCTCCGGAACCTGTTGCACCTTCCTCTGTACGTGTTACATGGTTCCTTCCTCCTGCAGGTTCGCAGGAATGTGAAGGGAAGGGGCTGGATCTGTGGGAACATATGCTACAATTTGGTGACGATAATCCTTTACCAAAGCAAGGTCTCTGTCATTTTCTCTCACTGCTGTTTTGAGCTCCACTGGTTTGAGAGGATTATGAGTAATGATTAAATCCAGCAGCCTCTTCCTCCCCTGCACAAAGCACCAGAAACTGCCCTTTGTATCTTTTTCCTGCAGTCAACAAAGTTCCGTTTTAACCTGCAGCATACTCAAACCCTCAGTAAAATATTAGCAAGGCATTGAGGGAACAGAGAAGATTATAGGTCAGTGTCTTCAGATATCATCTGGCCTACTGCACCAGCACAGCATGTGACATTGGAAAAGAAATAGCACCAATACATCATTGATCCCTTAAGCACAGACGACTACTATTAATTTAATCTTTCACCACCTTATTCTCCCTGTACTCTTGCCAATTTCTGATGACCGTTGCTGTTTCTATAAATCACTGGAATGTCAGGAAACATTACAAAAGTCATAGAGAAGTGAGATAGCATTTTTAATTCTCTCCTCCACTCTTTTCCCCCATGAAAGCCATAGAGCTATGCCTGTATGGAAAATTTCTCAGACCTTTTTATTTAATCTTTGAAGGTCTGTGACAACATCGCCAGGCTAATCCTACAAGATAATGGTTAGCAAAATTTATAGACCTGTTCTTTTACCAAAAGCTGGTGTAGCTCACACTATTGCTGCAGCTCAGCATTGCTTATTTATTGCAGATAAGAATAGAAACACGTTAAAATTGGCACTGATCTTATACTAGCTATATGGACCTTTGTCAGTACTGAAGTTCTTGGTGACAATTTTCCTCACAGTAAATTTGATGCATTTCTTGATCACCCCTCAGTGACTTCAAATCACATTAACCCATCATATCTGCTCACAAAACCTTATCACTGATTTTGTCTGCTCTTGTTTTGCTCTCCCATATTTCTTTTCTTTGAAAGATTTTTCACCTCCTCCAGAAAGTCTCCTACATGCCAGATCAGCAGATGAAAACCCATGGGATCAAATATACTAATTTTTTCATGAGGTTTCTCAGCCCTCCGCCTCTTAGTCCTCTTGACAATTAAAGCATTAATTTGCATGGCAAACAGAGTCTTCCCTGGCCTTTCCTCTTGCCCCATCAAGAAAGAAATGAGTCTGTGAGATTTTCAGCTTCCTCTATGTATACACAGCTCTTGAAGTCAGAGACAACCCAGGATCTCATTCAGGTCCTGACACTCTCATCAGCTGTTCTCACCTGATACCTCTGATCTGAACAGAATTCTGCTGTTAACTGGGCTACTGGATGCTGCCTGAGGTTATAGGTGAAAGCCCAGGAGCAGCTTTTAGTCATAGTGATAACCTGCCCACTTTGTGGTGTGAACGGAGAATAATTGACAGAGGTGCTGGTGATTCTTAAATGTCTTCCTATTTCTACCTCTGTAGCATATGCATATTTTGTCTCTGCCTCCTGTTCCAAGCTGAGGTCATTCAGGACTTGTTTATGCTGATCAAGCATACTTATACCTTGATCACATTTTCCATCATCATATCCCACCTCCCCCCTACACCTCATCCCTGAAATTGCACAGCACTTGACCAGGTATCCTGACCATGTAACTTGTCACGTGGGTTTGAGTGGGGTACCTCAGCCAACCACTCGGACAGACGTAGCACTGTGGCTATGAATACTCTTGGTACTGGGAGCGGACATGATTACAGTCTGAGGCGGAGGAATGGCTGTTTGACTTAACTACACGGTTCTATGCGCCTTCTAGGTCCTAGGGCATACAGTGCAGGTCTCTGAAGTTGCTTCTTTTTGTCTGAAAGAAACTTTACACCTTGGATCAGATGTGTGAGGGGAATATAAATTTTACCAATGTCCCTTTAGTTAGAATTATGTCTGCTGAGTGGCAAGTCACCAGCTGCAGCGTGTTACCACTTTTTCAACTTCATTCACAGGCCACCCTGACCACATGGTCTGCAGCGTTGGATTTGGAGCAGGAAAGAAGTTATGGTACAGCTCCATAAATGTGACAAAGCACTGCTGTGTGTGATAGAAGCTAGTGTATGTTGTCTGATTTGAGAGAATTGCCATCACATTTTTAAGGCCAGCCCTGCAGTACACAGCTATACTATGCGTGTGGAAGTACTGTGGGGAGAAAAGAAGCATATAGAATGCACTGGAGATTTGAGGCAATAAAGCAATATGTTCTGCAATCCTTGTTGCAAAGTAAGTATGTGCCTGAATCTATCAAGTCTGGGTTCTTCCTAACCTGTGTGCCAGTATACTCTCTGCTGCTTTAATAATCTCTAAAGTAATTTAAGGATAACTGTAACATCCTGGATAAAGGATATTCTCTGAAAAAGAGAGATTTGAATCTATATTAAATATAGATACAGAGGAAGGAAGCAAATCCCAATATTGCTTCCTGATAAATGCTATGGAGAGGAAGACTATCTCCCCAAAGCTCCTTTTTCAAGCCTTATTTAAAAGACAACAGTGGGGCTTGTTTGGTTTTGAAAAAAGGTGAAATTAATTGAAAGGCAATGGCCAACACTTGTCATGTGCAAGGTCATTTCACAATCTCTCCCTACTCACACTCCCCAGCCGCCAAAGTTCAGAATGACAGAGCAGCCCCAAACAAAAAAGTAATTTCTCCCTGCAGCTCGAAGTATGCGTGACAGGGCGAGGATTAGATTTGTGAATTGGATTTGAGCTGTACCTTTGAACCCAGCCTTTCCCTTGAGGATTAGATTTGAGGATTGGATTTGAGCCATACCTTTGAACCCAGCCTTTCCCTGCAGCTGGCTGTGATGGGAACTGGAGGAGCCAGAGCCTTGACGGGGAGCTAACAAGACCTCCTTGTAATTAGCACGAGACACACTTTTAACTGTTCTCCATGCTGCTTTTAGGCAGTGCCCCGGTCAATATGTTGGGGTTTGGGTTTAGCAGTCCGGGGCACACATCACATGTTTCCCACACACTATTTAGGGAATCAGGAGTGTGCACAACACGAAGCCAGGATTTAGCCTTCCATAAAACTCAATACTCACAAGTGTCCAGGGCTCCTTTTTCAGATTGGCCTAAATTTCTCTTCAAAAATAGCCTTTCTTCTTGGAGCGAGGGCCTTATTTACGCAGGTAGTTTACCTGTCCTTCACTTCTTACACATTTTAGCACATAGTCTGATTACTCATAATTTCTAAACATGCAAACAATCCATACAGGAAAATAGATGTCCATTTCCAGGTCTACAAAAACATCTGCCATTTGTGCCGCAACCTCTGGGTTATGGCCCTCACGACTTGGCTTCCCAAACATTTAAAAGTGCTTCTGGGAAAATAAGATTATTTGTTTCATGTGTGTTAGGGTCAGGGAGCTGAAGGGAAGGATATTTTCTGCATTTGAGTCGGAAGGACAGGGCTGCAGACTCTGCTAGGTCTAGCCCAGGGGTCAGGGCTCAGCCCTGCCACTCTCCCAGCAGCACCAGCAGCAGGAATCGTACCCACGCTGCACTCTCACAGCTCCCAGTCTGGCAGCCTAGTATGAGCCCATCAGCAATGCACCATATCAGCTGATCTGTGCACACAGGATCTTTTTTGTCATCTCTTTCTACAGCATAATTTGGCTATATAAAAGCATCTTAAAGAAAAAAAAAAAAAAAAAAAAAGAATTAAAAAAAGTGCGGGAGCTGGAGGGAATACACTAACTGCTGATACTGCAAAAAGTCCCTTCTAAAATACCAGCAGAATTTGGGAACTTAGCAACAATCCATCCCCATGACTTGTGCTAAAGCAAAATCTTAAATCCTCTTTAATTTTACTGCCACTAGTGCAGCCTTCACATTGTGTTTAACAAATAAACTAATGTGTGTACATAAAGAAGAAAGCTATTTTGTGCTAAATAAGTAGAATTTGGTTTCCAAGTTAATGGGTAATTGTAAACAGCAGCTGCCTAGATTTCATCCTTTGTGGCATGTCCAGAACCATCAGCATAGTGAAACTAGGGGAAGAAAGAATATTTGTTTCAGCTATGTACTGCCTTACAGTTCTTTGCAGAAAAAAAAAAAATCCTTTTGCGGTATGTAGCTACAAAGGAACTAGTTAACAGAAAAAGATATCATTTTCTATTGCCAAAGGGAAAAAGGGAGAAAAATAACAGCTGTAATAATAGGATGTGACGTACTATAGGTTCCAGGAAGAATAAATCTCTCAAAGAAGGAGAAAATGATTGTTATAAAAGACCTCATTTCCATAGAAAAAAGTAAAGATGCCTTTGGAAATACCTAGACGGTTATATTTTCTTAAAAATAAACTTTTCTGCATTCTGAATTTAATTTGTTTTGAGGGGATACTTTCACTGTTCACAACATTCTAATCTTCAACAAAAACTTGCATTTTATTGATTGATACTACAGGTCTTGCTTTTCATTCTGAATTTGTCATTCAAGATTTGATGCAGCTACTTAAGGAAAACCCATCATTCATATCTGTGGAGCTTACATCACCCAAAGCTGAGGTCAGTTCTATTAGTACAAACTCAAATCATCCCTCTGTACACTTGAATTTATCCTGATGTAGCTGCCCTTTGATAGGTCATTGCACCTTAAATTGCGATAAAGTCACAATATACGTATCTTAGGTTACGGTAGGGAAAACATTGGGATATGTTTATCACCAAAGAGAAGAAAGAGTAAATGGGTTTTAATACTTGTAGTATATAACACCTATTAAATGCTACTCTTTTACCCCTCTTTGTCCATATCTCTTTCTATTTGTCAACAAATGTAAGCAGGTAAAATGACTTCAGAAAATTAAACCTTACTAAGCAACAAAAACTCCTGCATTATTCTGTAGCTAATCAATTCTGAAGTTGCATAAAATTAAATTCAGCCTCAGTTAACAGTAGAATAGCTATTCCTGCTTTGCACTAGTGTAAGTTAAAGAACAAGTTCTAAGATTTTGCCAATTTCAAGATTTTGCCAGTTTTAAGCTACTGATTTTGTCTTTGTTGGCACTCCAATTAATGGGAAGAAGAGCAAGTACTTTGAAAAGATGTCAGCAATCATGTAATACAGAAATGGAAAAGACTGTTTTCCACAGTAGCCCTTTTTTAGAGCAGAACTTTTTAGGACAATTTCAAAAGACTTTCTTATTAACTACCCATGTCATTTATATCGGTATATTGTTGTTTTATATGTCCACAGTATTCCTGTGATAAACACATATGTCTTCCATGAAGTCACCATTTGCACCATCAGCATGAATTTAGCATTTCTGTATCAGTGGTTGAAACTGTTTTACAAATTCAGTTTGACCTCTGCAAGATTATAAACTCACATATTCATATCTTTATTTCTTATTGTTTTTGAAATGTGTTTATGTCATTTTTAAGTGTCTCCTACATATGAAGAAAATATATTACGGAATACATTTAATACAGTTTACACCCCTGACATTCAGAGTGATTATACTTCTTAGTACTTATAAACATTTTCTGATTGACCTAAGTAACTAAAGCCACTAAGCCTAGGAAAGAAGTTATATTTGTCTTTAATGCAGACATTATTGCATTAGCTGTGCATGACATATCAGATCAGGACATGTAAATTTATTGGATGTGTTAATAACTCATACCTTAGATGATGGAAAATTACAATATAGCTGATAAGTATTACCATACAACAGAGGCTTGCCCACAACACTTACAGAAAAGTATAAAGAAACTCATCTTCAGGCTGCTGTGTGCCCTCATTATACTTGTTAAAATAATAACATTTATCGTCTGAAAAATTTTCCCTCTAAAAGGAAAAAATTGTAATTAACTTACATGAAGTAAAATCTCTATAAATTAATTAAATGAAAAGATAAATTAATTTGAAGGAAAAAATAAATCAGGAACAAACTATTAAATACAGTAGAGCGATTAGTATTCATTTCACTGAAACGGATACAATTAGAAATGGCTGAGAAGATGGCAGAAATCTGTTCTCTCTACACAACAGGAGAATTGTTCCATAGTACTCTCTGCAAAACACGGCTTCATACATTTCATCGCAAATAGCCTTCTGATACCAACTGTATGATAGATTTTAGATTCAAAATTGAATGCTACTAGTTCTTCAGATAAGAGAGTCGAATTCCAGCCTGGGTTTTATCTCAAGAAAATGGTTCCATACAAGATTTAAATAAAATATGTACAGCTATCATTAACAGCCCTGCACAAAGTGTTCTGCTTTATAGACTGCCATGTGATAGCCAGTCCCCTGGAAGTAAATGTCTTCTAATGCAAGTAAGGTAGGAGCAAGCAGAAACTGAGTTCTGTGATAATATTCAAACTTCACTCACAAACATAATATCTCTGGAATAAATGTAAAATCTCTGTATGAAATGACTCAGATAGCTCTGCTACCATAAAGACAGTGAACAGAAATTTAGCCATCATAGAAAACAAAAGTAAGGTACAAGCCCTCTGCTTATGTTGTAGCATGTCTACTATAGTTTGAATATACTTGTGATTCATTTGTTGGTACGCATTAGTTTGTATTTGCTTTGCTTTTTGATCTATAAATGCTGGCTTCAGGAGACAGTACTCTAGAAAGTACATTAATAAACAGTAGGGATAGAAGTAGGAAACATTTCCTTACATCATTCCTTATATGACCTTCAGACCATCATTTGCCTATATCTCCATCTCAGATCTTATAGCTGTCAAGGCTGGCTCGATGAATAATGTTTCCTGATTAAGATGAAGGGAGTCCCTTGTGCACCTCCCTTTCTTTGCTCACACTTTCCATGAGGTTTAGCAGACTAGCAGATCAAGCTGTAAGTGAAAGTAACATAAATACAGCCTGCAGCAGAGGCTGTCAATGTTAAACGGATCCCACAAGTTCTCAAAGCCTTGCAGTGGCCCCGCTGTAAACGACTGTATTGATTTCTGTCACATTCAGAGAAAACTATAGAAGCACAACCAGTTATGTCCAGTTTTGCCAGTTATAAAACATGGTCTAAATTCTCTTTCAAAATATACTCACAACAGACCTTGTCTAATTATTGTAAATTACATATACTTAAATAAACCCTTTGGTGAACCTATGCTTTCCTAAAATGTACACACAGGGAATAGTATGGTAGCATTTAATATCCTACTATAGCTATGAGATTAATAAACTCTGAGGATTCTGCCATATTTTTCCTGAATAAAGGAATTTTTAACCAAACAATGCCATTAGATGCTATTTAATTTTGCATAGCATGACCTGCATAATTTATTTCGCATTACAGTGTCACAATTGTCAAGAAAAGCAAGAATAGACAAGAATATTTTGCAGTATTGCCAGACTACCACGGCTATTGAAACCTTTACTTGTTAACTTTCTGACTGGATTTGAGACGTGTCAAGACTGTCGTAATCTTGATAATTATGAGACAAGTTTTCTCTCAATCAATTCTTCTGCTTTCAAAAACGAACAGATTTTTTTTTTTTTTTAAGTAAGCAAAAAGAATTTTCTGAAATGTGGAGCATATTAAAGCAAGTTTAGACACTTGGAAAAGTCATGAACTTTCAAACCACTGTGGATATTCATGGTGAAAAAGTACTTACTGATAAACCACCTAAAATCCTTCATAGTATAAGCTTCAAAGAAGTGTAAATTCTTCAGGCAGAATACGCATATATCAAATTTTTGTGTGACCTAGGGCCAAATCTTCAGCCAGTCCAACTCACAGTAGATTCATTAACTTCAATGAAATGCTGCTGATCCACACTTAAGTGTACTGACCCATAATCTTTTAATACACCTTAGCTGATTAGTGCTGATTCTGCTTTCTATAACTATTTTCATGGTATTATTCCACTTACTTTTCTGGAACTCATTTTCTTATATGTGGGAAAGATCCAAACCTGGGCTTTAATGCAGCCTAAGCACTTAAGCCACCTTACAGTAGATGCCATGTAGTAGCTGTAAGATACATTAGAGCAGGAGTCCTCAAACTACGGCCCACGGGCCAGATACAGCCCCCCAGGGTCCTCAATCCGGCCCCCGGTATTTACAGAACCCCCGCCCCTCCCCCGCCAGGGGTTGAGGGGGGAAACCAAGCAGCCGCAGATGACTGCCTGCCACTGCATCCGCGTGCCAGCCCCCTGGTTAACAAGTTTGAGGACCCTTGTATTAGACAGTACATACTTGAAAGCAAAGGGGCAAAAAACTCCAACCAAAGAGAACAACGATAGTTGCACAAAGGAACAAATCTTGATAGTGTAGCAACACCACACATTTATTCCAGCAGACCTGACTCTGCTTGAAAACTCACAATTACTGTCATATTCTCAACCATAGCCTCCTGTGCCAGCCATGAAAAAATGCCTGGTGTGTGTCCACACTGACATCCCTTGTTCCACTGTGGTACAACCCATACACAGCTCAGACCTCCTTTATCAAAGAAAATAAAGAACTTTGTGTGTTCAGTAGAACCCTGACTAGCCTGTATTTCTTGTCCAAGATCTCCTTCCACCACCGGCATGACCTGAGAGCCCTAAGAGGATGGTAGAAATTCCCCATATTGTTCTTAAAAACTTATTCTTGATCATAATATCTATATTGAAAAGTGTAGACTTAATAAATGAGATATGGAAGTAGAGCCTTAACAAACTTGCATTTCAAAGGCACTAGATGTTCTCAGAGACAAACTTGCTTTCTTGGCAACATCCACAGCATGTGTAAACCTAATTACAAGTATTCTCAGCTTTATCCAGTCAGTAGTTGGATCAGCTGTACCATGGAAATTGAAGCATTCAGGAGTCATCTAAATATAAGAGAAAAAGGGGGAAAGAATATTCTAAAGATAAAAAATATGTTCTAACCTTCTTGGAACTCAAAAATAGCTATAGAAGTTTGATCAAAGTATTCCAAGAGAATCAACATCAAACAAAAAAAAAAAAAAACAGCAAAAAAACCTTTAGGCCAGAATATATTTTGTGCTCACTAAAAATATGTGAAAACCAGAATTAAGTAAAAGTGTTTTGAGACCTGAATTCTAACAGTCTATGCAAAACTTTCTTAAAATATTAGACTGGAAAATAGTTGTAATAAAACCTCTTTAATCTACCAGTTCTAAACCAGTATTTTAGGTAAACAAAACAAAATAATAATGATGAATGATGTTCTGATGTCACTTATTCTCTTTATGGTATTGATGACATATGTGTTCAGCTTATTTCTGGAAAAGCAGATTCATTTTCTTTTCTTTTTGTCATTCTCAAGACAGTAAAATTCATAAAAAAGAATCTGTCTTCCTGAATGCTTCATACATCAACTCCAAAACAGATTGCATTGCAGAAAACAAATCTGTAGAAAAAATATGTGTCTGCTAAATGTCTTTTATGCTAAGAAGTCAATGTTCAGTGGTTTTTCTGTGTCTTGGAAAATGCATAAACTGTCAGAAAATGTATGCAAAATGCTTTGAGAAATCTCAAGATGTAGCTGCTGTAGGTAGCATACAAACTCATAATTGTATGAGGCAGCTCTTGGATAAATATAAATGCTACCTTTTTTCCCTTTTAATTGCATGGCATCAATACAATCTCTTCCCTCTGCCTTTTTGAGTTGTTCACCAGCTATAGTCTGTAACAGAAGTTGTCAACTGTTAAGTTGCACACAAACAGGGCAGGAAAAGCAGTAGTATACACATATGTATGCCATGATGCCAAGATATAACAACTGCTGCTCACTAAATAACAGACTGTTCAAAATTCACCAAATGTTTCCCTAAACTAAAATTTTAAGTACAAAGGATTGTGTAAATCACAGAGCCTAGACCTAGAAACTTTGTCTCAACTAGATTACACGGGCTCCTCAGTAATACTAAAATGTTCTAATACCTTAAACTTTATCTGTCAGTGCAGTATAGCACATAAATTGCACCAAAGTGGTGCTCACTGATCTGAGGTGTGGAAGTGTTCTCATTACTCATCATGCAGGAATCTTCTCTCAGTTAGTTCTTCTAAACCAATTTTTGGCAAACTGGTTAGGTACCCATATTTGTAGAACAAGACCTTACACACCAAAATTTGACTGGTGCAGACAATGACATACATGCCAATGTGTGTTAATCTATTTTGTAACAGAGTATATTTTTATTTATTTTACACATTTCATGGACAGATATAAAACATTTTATACCTTGTGTGCATTTAAAAAAAAAATGAGAGCAACATGGGTTTTTTTTATTATTAGCCCACTATTTCATAGCATGAAATATGCTTCATTTCTCTGTTCACACAGTTGAAGAGACCAAGGTAACTTCAGTTTTAAGAGAGCAAATAGAATTTTTTTCAGTAATATGTAGCATGCAGGCACTGGTTATTCTTCTACTCTTCTGAGGACCTCAAAAACACTTACCAGAAATGGAAAAGAAAACATGTCTATGTTTTCTTACTGCTTTTTTTCTGCCTGTTGGAGGAACTGACGTGACAGAGTAGAGAAAGCACCCTGAACACAGCCACCTCTACAAATGCCCTAGTTTCTACTTGCTAGAAACAGATGGGGTGAAGAAGCAACAACCAGCTGAATGATCTTGAGTTGCACAGTTGCATCGGCAGGAACATACTGTAACACACTGGCAAGGCAGCACTGCAGGCCCCTTGATGAATTGAAAACCAAGAACAAGGAAAAAATGGAAAGCAAACTCTGATTAAACACAAATGTAAGAACCCAGCACCCAGATGTATGGCAACATCAGTAACTTTAAGATGAAAGAGAAGTACCAATACCAAGGCTAAGCCCTGCGACACATTGTAAGGCAAGGGCAAAAGAAAGTGCAGATGTCACCTGACAGAGAAGCAGAGGAAATCAGGGATCACATAGGGAAAGCTGGTATAATCTATGCCTTATTTACTTCAAAAACCAAATCAATGTTCATAAATATAACCTAATTTAACATTAGCCTAAACCAGGAGAAAAACCAGTTAAAGAATATTCGTAAAATGTAGAAATATTTGACTTCGCAGCATGACATGGATTTCAGTACAGACCATGTAAGAGACTAGCAAAACAATCTCCATACTATCCATGATGATGTATATGGAATGTGGGATGGCCCAGAAGGCCACAGAATTTCAGATACAATGTTTATCCTGAAAAGGAAAACAGAGGCTGAAATTAGTGATCAGTTACTCCAGCTGCAATATATGAAAGGTACTAACAAACACAATAATAATTTCTGAGGCAAAGAGAAATCATGAGGGAATGAAAAATGCAGCTGACATGTATTTGACAAGGACAAACTATATCGAATAGATTTAATAGTTTCTGGGGTAACTGGTCTACTGGAAAAGGGAAAAGTGCTAGGTGTTTTACATGTTGATACAAGAGGCACAGTCTAATATATCTAACAAGCATATTAGTAAAAAAAGGCTAGAAGAACTCACTATAATACAGATACTCAACTGGATGCAAAGCAGCATTAAAGAATAGTTGTCAATGATTTGCTGGCAAACTGGACATTTCAGGTAGAGCTCTACAGTGTTTGTCCCAAGACCAATTCTTTTGAATATTCCCTCTTAGACTTTGATGCAGACATTTTTATAAAAGAGCACACAGTAAAAACATGCAGGTTGTATATACCAGTATGAGAGGGGTTGAAAGTACTTTGAAAGACAGGATCAGATTTCAAAATTATATTAATAAATAGATCTAAGTTAGCAAGATGAAATTCAATAGGGAAAAGTATGAAGTATACGTAGAGTGAAGACTTAGAAAACACTCATTAAGGATTATTATGAAAGCCTCATTATATATTTTAGCTCAGACTGTGGAGATTTTAAAACTAGATTACAAGTCGTATCTAGGTACTTTCACTCAGAGCAGGGCTCAGGACCAGGTGTTCTTTCTGAGATGGCTACTAGACCTATATTTTTATAGTATTTTGGACAAAGGTCATAATTTAATATGAACAATGTAATTACTTTAAATTTTATGACAATTAATATCACAAAATTTAGTTTTAAGACCGCACAGCTACTATGCCCAGAACTAGTGACAAAGAGATTAAATGCATGTGTAACACATTTTCAAAATGCGGGCCAAAGTATCACCTCTTCCTTCAGGCGTGCTTCCACCCTCACGCAAACCATCACCTTTGTGACTGAGGCTCAGAGCTGCAGCCTGCGACTCCCTCAGAACAAAGTGTCATTTTGTGCAGGAGTGGAAAGGCAAAGGAAGGGGCATATATGTCTGTTACTAACACTGTTCTACCTGCTGGTAGAGAATTTTGAAAACCAAGAATATTTTATAAACAGTACTTGTTTCTAGTTCTTGTTCTTACAAAGGTATTTAAATGGGCAGTAGTTTGGAGCCCTGACTTCTATAAGGGCCAGAATGCAAGGTTCAGGCAGTTGGTGGCAACAAACTTTAAAAGTCACTGACCTTCTATGAAACTAAAATCCAGGGTCTAAGTAAGGGGAAGAGAAACAGTGTGTCATTTAGTAAGTCAGTTTTAATGGAACATTTTCCACTAATCAATTTGTAGATGCTGCAATAGTTAGGAATACAAAGTGAATTTTTGAAACAGTTAAAGAAAACCAAGAGAGTTTGTTCTATATTCAGCAAATTCTATAATTTTCCACAACAACATTGCCAGTTAACATCTCAGTCTAAGATGGTCCACTAAGCTTCCATACCCAGAGGAAAACAATGAATAACACAAGTTAGTGAATGATTACTTCTGCAAACGAAGGTCATCCAGAATCTCAACACTCACGCACTGTGAGCTCATTTTGTATTGTCAAGCTCCATGTTATCTCTCATTATTTAAATATCACCAGAAAGAAGAGCCATGCATACTTACATTTCTAAGGATTTCCTTGAACTAAACAAAACTTTGCCTACACTGGAGTAGGTGTGTATCATCATTATAGAAATATGGTGTAAAACGTTAGTGCTGTGCTCCACTTCAGAAAATTTTAGTGGCATAGTAGCATGGCAAAAAATTAATTGATGATTCAGACTCATCAGAATTCCATTATCTATAACTGTCACCAGAATTCATACTACTAATGTTTCTGTAGTTCTTTTGCAGCAGAAGTCCTTTTGCTAATTTAACTTGGCCAGCTTGAAGAGTAATTGTCAGTTTTCTTATCAAAAGAATTTTTTCCAATACAGCACTAATTCTGCTAAGACAGTTTTCCAATATAATATGGATATTGTGGTAAACTCATGTAAGTACTGGCAAGACTGTGATACTAACTGCAAAATTTTATTACAGCATTTTAAATAATCTCCTAGCACGGGTCATCTATTATAGTGAAAGGTGCTAATAGCAAACATTAAATAGTGTAGTTGATGAAAGGCAAACAAAAGTGGTGTTAACGTGCAGGGTGTATCCCACTTTCTCAGATTTAGGTGAAGGATTAAGTGACATTGTTTATGTAGTCATGAGAACAGTGAACAACAAAGCAAGCACTGAGATGGGCTAAGAGCTTCCCACAAAGCAAAAGTGTGCTGGAAGCAGAAAGTAAACAAGAAGCCAGAAATATTTGTGACAAAATTATATCTTATCGGAAAGTGTCTACCACTGCTTTCAGCTGTCTGCTGAACACTGCTTCATTCCGAAGGTTGCCATTGCAGGAGAATTTTGCTGAGCCTTAGAGGGAGTTCTGGATTGCTAGGACTTTGTTGGAGGCCGCTGGAGCGAAGATGAAGGACATTGCAACATCAGGCTCAGAGAAGTTGGGATTTTTTCAAGAAATTTTAAAAAATTTTGCTTTTTTAGGCTAAAACCAAATGAAGCATATATATCACTAGTGAATTAAATCCCCTGTATTTTTGGCAAGTGCTAGTTGCTTTGTAGCTGTTTAGCTCTTTTTGTTTTGCCAGACTTTATAGAGGCTTAAGAATAGATAGTAAAAGAAATTATGTATAATACATATAGCCTACATTATCCTACTGTTGTCAAGTAGCAGAAATCCATAAATAAATTAATAAACTCAGCAGGAGTTTATAATGAAAATAATACTGACATTAGTAAGCTTTTCATCAAGCAGTGCAACCCAAAGATCTGCTAGTCTATAAAATAATTCTGAGTCCTGTAACAGCTGAGAAGCAGGTCTTAAAGGAAATAATGGGTGAATGGTCATCTTCCATACTTGATTACCAGGAAAATAACAAATGTCACACTCCACAGCACCTGCTTAACACATAGAATAATCACTACCAACAAAACTTACGTATTTTCAGAGCTGACACAGGAATTATAAAACATTTTCTTTCATTTTATGTCTGCTATGTCATTTTTTTAAGAGACCATTCCCCCAGAAGGTAAAACTTCCAGTGCAATGAGCATTATATGCTGGTTAGTGTTTTTTAGCGCTTTTCTCCCTCAGTATCATATCCAACTATATATTTATTTTACCTCGAAGGAACACTTAAAGTACCCTCACATCTTTGACTACTTAATATATTTTGAGAATAATGCGAATTTTAAATATAGCTTTTCTTTAAATAAATCTCTCCCAAAACTAAACAGATGGCTCTTTCTTGCTATCTTTCTCACCTTTATAAAAAAAAATGAAACATTTGTATCAAACATCTCTTAGTTTAGAAAGTTTCTCACTGGGAGGCTGATGTTACTTATTCTAATCTACCTGCAGCTTGTAGTTAATGACGCCATAGCTTCAGACACAGATGAAAAAGGTGTGTGCAAAAGAGAAAAGCCAAGATAGCCAATATCCAACCTGAGGAAAAGAGAAATGTCTACAGAAGACTCTAACATGTTCTGTAGAAATTAAGTTCCTTTAAAGGATGAGGCTGCCTTTTTCTAAACAACTCTTTTTTTTTTCCTCCCATTTTTTCCCCCAGAAGTGATTTCTCTTTCTCATACCTTTCTTTTTATAGTTTAAAGCTGCTTTCAAAAACATGCCTTTATGTTCTGGGTAACCTTTGCTGCCATCTCTTTATCTAGCTACACAAATTCACCTTCATACATGAACTCCAAGATGTCCAAAAACCAAAGTGATGAATTCTTAAAAGTATACACAGACTGCCAGCTATCACAAATAATTTTTAGCCCCATAACAGGATTACTGTAAGCTTTGGTTTCCTTAACACCATGTTCAATGGGCAAAGAAGCCGCATCTGCCTCTGAGCATGCCAATGTGCACACTTAGATTTAAATCCAAATTTTTTCAGTGACATCAGCTAAACAACTGAAGAGTTGTAAAATAAAAATAGAGTTGTTCTGTGGCTTAAAGATTAATGTTACAATACCTGGAAATCAACCTTTAAAAGTAAGCACTATTAAATTTTCAGAACATGTTAGAAGTCTCCAGATCTTTCTTCAGGAAAGTACATTAATCCTTTCAAAAGTAAATGCTAAGCATTGATTTCCAATATTAAAAGCAGATGACCTGAATTCAATGTATGGTTAAAACCACATAATGTCTGTATTTTAACCTTTCATTCTAGTCTACTTCTATATTGGCGCAAGAACTGCACAGTACTGAAGTCTTGTGCAAATCTTGCTAATGAATAAATGGCTTCTAATTTTCAAAATATATATCAGAAGAAAATGAAGCCAGCATAGTAAGACCCAAAATGCTACAGCAAATGAATATAAATAACCTCAACAGCTACATCAAGATATGGCAGGCTAGCATTTTGATGTAAAAAAACAGTATTAGTAAGTACAAGCACATACGGAAAGCTTTATTGCTGGAAATTGAACTGAAGCCTGATAAGATTAGCTAAAATATGTGAGGTGAAGACAGAGGAAGAACTATGAATTTGTTTCTCAGTTTTCAGATCAATGGGCTATATTTTACATAGGATGCTGCAAAGGATACAGAGTCTGTTCTAAGTCCCCTGGTTAAATTATGTAATAAAATTGCACACAGCCTCAGAACTTCAACATGGGAAATATATCTGAGTTTTATATGTTTGAAGAGAATGACAGATGGATCTGTCCCAGGTGGTATAAATTAGAGAAGAATGAAAGGAAAAAGAAAAAAAGTGTCTGGTGCTAGAAAATTCAAGAAATCAGAAATTAGCTAGGAGCTCCTAGGAGATTAATTGACTTCACCAATGGCCTTATATCATTAATTGACTTCAGACATGAACATGTAATTATTTTATCCATGCATACATTGGTATGGAACCAGAATAAAATCCCCATTCTAAAACACTATCACCAAGGGTTTGAAGTACAGAAAAGAAAATCTTAACTGGTTACTATATGCAATCTGATTATGCACGAAGGGCAGTTGTATCTCTTATTTCAGTTATTTCTGTTTAACTTAACCAGTCTCTTTCACGTACTCTTTCCCTCATTCTTTGTCTCCTCCTCTCTTTTGCTCTGGTTGACATCAAACTTTGCACTAAACAATGCTAAGTTACTCTGTCCTACATGTTGACGAAAAGCAAAACCAGAAAGCTGATGAATTCATATATGCATCAAAACACACAAGACAGAGAGGATGAATGAAAATCCACTCTGAAACCAGAGATATTGCTGAGGTGAACAGATTGTTATATTCAGATTTAGATTTTTAACAACATAATTTTTCTGTCATGGGAAAATACTCATTTATTCTGGCTGATACAAGTTTTCCAGGATAAGCAACATATGAATATGGACACCAAACATTTTACAGTCATCTTTAACACTTCTAATTACTCCTGCCCAATTGTTTAAAAGTATTGGATAATCTTTCTGTTCAGTTTGTTACAGGACTAACAAAACCCCCATCTAGTATGAAATTGTTCAGAGTGATCAAGCTTCTATTGCCTTCTCAGGGGGTGAAATGAAATAACATGTTTCTACCTTCTAACTTGCAGAGTAGGTGGAAGTCTGGCAGTGCTTGCTGTGTGATATTCCAGGCAGGCCTCTTATGGCTGGCAGCGCCTGATATGTATGTCCCATTGCCAAACCTCAGGAGACGACTCTTCCTTTTTCTAGCAAGATTACAAGTAGAAACATTAAGACAGCTCCCACACTGATCCCTGAAGACCTCCAGTAGCTCAGGCTTGGGTTTTCCTTTTGAAACAGGGATTGGTCAAGCTAGCTCTGTTATCCATATCACAAATACTGCTGTTAATTCCCAAAGTCTCCTGTTAAACTAATGCAGGAGTCCAACTAAATCTGATCTATCTTATTGTCTAGATAATTGAGTCTGAGAATAGACAAGTCTATGAGATTAGTCTAGAATTATCTGTCAGGGTAGACCCTCCAAACTGTACAAAAAAATAATGGGCAAATTAAATGGCACACTGATTGCAGCTAAGAAGAATTGTTAATTAATAGTTGCTGTTAATATTTCTTTGGGTTCCTAATATTTTTGTGTTGCTATTTCAGTGTTATGCTTGATCTTGCCTGCCATGTATTATCATTCCCATAAATTGTAAAGGAATTTATACTTTAGTTCTACATTCTTTGGACATATACTTTGGCATTAAAGTTAGATTGCATGACCCTTCCCCAACAGCTAGAACCATATACCACTCCTATGTGAGAAGGGGATCCACTCTGTGACTGCATGATTTGAAATTATCAGGAAACTCCCGAATTATCCACAAAAAAAGATTTCAGAATATTTTCTCCAGTGAATTAGCATAGAATAGTTTCAAATTAAGGCACATATGCATAAATCAACAGCAGAAAGAAAAGTGTTGGGTTCTTTTCACAGAATATAATCATGTATTCATTTAGGACGGAAAAGAGCTTCGAGATCATAGAGTCCAACCGTCAACCCAGCACTGCCAAGTCCATCACTAAACCATGTCCCTATAACGCATTTACACACTTTTTAAATACCTCCAGGGATGGTGATTCTACCACCTCCCTGGGCAGCCTGTTCTAATGATTCACCACCCTTTCTGTGAAGCGTGAAGAAATTTTTCCTAAAATTTTCCTTTTGTTTTGCAAAGACCTACTTCCACATAGCATACAGGTCTAAAGGTAGGACATTGTCACATCTCTATGTAAATCACGTAGGCATTCATCACTGTCAGTAATGCAGGATCCTTATCAAGTGGTTATCTTTCAACTGTTAATAACCATTAACGCTCACTACACTGCACTGACCCAGTGGCTGTAATTAATGAGTATAATGGTGTAGAGAGAGGTCTAGCGACTAATGAGCATGTTTATGTGTGGAAGGGGAGCTAATAGGATGGACAGAGCGCTGTAAAGCTGTCTGGAGGTGAAGGTTTCCCACATAGCACTGAGCTGCTGGACGGTCTCCTAACATGCTCATAAAAACCTGCAAGTTCTTGGGGAGCACACAACTTCATTACAGACTAACGTATGATAATTAACTTAAAATAAGAACGTATATAATATTGCTCTTGAGTGGTTTTCAGAGGTTTTCATTAGCCTAGACATGAAAATGAAAAATTCTAAAGTGGATGGGTGAAGTAATTTGACAAACAGAAATCACCATAACATATGTACATTTTTGGCATTTTCATATTATTTTATCATCATACAGTAAAGGAAGTTCCTCTCAGGATACACACTCCTGGTTTTGAGACACCTGCTTAGTTTCCCTTATTGTTTGTATTACACATATTTCAAGTTGTGCCTTAATTTAGGGCAAGATCCCTCAGCAGCAGCAGCTGTTTCTTGTAGTTGCCCAGTAAGTTTCACTTATTTCTGGTGCCATAGATATAAATTAACAATGGACAACAATGGAAGCCATGAGAAGTAACAGCAACAATGATCAAAGGTTGCCAGTGAATAGAACTGGCCTCAGGGCAGGACCCGGAGTAACAACAGCAACAGGTGACCACATAGTGTTAAGAATGACGTAGCACATAGAGGGGTGCAGATTATGTCTTGGAAGTATATAATGAAACCAAGAGAAAGCGCAAGCAGGATTTGTTCATTCAGAACCAAAATATCTAGTTAAATTTCTAGACGTTCAACACAAACAAGAAGACAGAAAAAGTCTTACATTTAGTTTATACACTGCTTTTTTCTTCATGTAAATCCAGGAAGATTCCAGTAATCTTTTTTTTTTTTTTTTAAGTATATTCTATCTCACACAAACAAAACTTTCTTTCTAAGGTGTTTTCTATATTGAGCACTTACAGCAATAGCTAGCAACGACTTGTGAATCATCTCTCTAGTACCTTCATTTTTAGCTGCTAATAAGCCTATGCTTGGAAATTTGATTTCACCTTGTTACTAAAGAAGCTCAGATCAGCGTATTTTGGTTCAGAGGTGCTACATGCAACAGAGACTTTCCATGCCAGAACTGCCAGAAAGGCCATGTCTCCTAGGAGATAGTCTTGTAGTGGTCAGGAGCCATCATCAGTGCTAGCAGCGTCTGCCAGAAAAATCATTTCAGGTGTGCCATCTCTGGGACAGTTACACTTGATTCTGGGCCATATGATTGCTTTATATTCTTTTATATTATTTGCTTTTCCACTGAGGATTTTTCAATAGATGAAAATAAAAGCCACCTTGTTCCCTTTGGGAACTTTAAAATTTAAAAGGAAATACATCTTGTCAAAAGGTTAAAACAATCCTAAAAAACAGGCACCTAGATAAATGGAGCACAAACTGGAGAGAAACAACGCACACTGGTTTGTTTTACAGTTTCAAAATGTTTATGCATATATGCAGAAGACAAATAATGGAAGTCCTGAGAAAGACCGTAGTGCTAAATGCCACATGGTATAGGAGGTCTGCTAGAGGAGAAACTGCCGTCTTCCTTTAACACTAGCAACTAAACACAGCCACAGCATTTTGCTTTTCACTAAATTCTTTCTGCTCCCAGAATGCAAAGTGTCACCCTGTGGTGACCCTACTACTATGTTAACATGTAACTCTGCAAGCCCTGTAACATATAAGTACTCCTATGCAATTTCAAAGAATGGGTGATGCTGTGAGCATTTCCATTCATAACATGGAGTGAATCAACAAAGCTGCCAAGTGCAATAGGCTTCTTGAAAAGAGATTGCTAAAAACTGAGCACATGCTTAATGGTAAATGTGAATGATTTATGTCTGTTTTCCCTCGTGCTGACCCCGACAATATGTCACCAGACTGCAAAACAACAGACTGCTGGAATCACAACTAAAATATGCCTATTGGCCAAACGAGAAGAGTTATTTCACTTGGCTGCAGTGGTGTCTAATAGACATTGCAAGTGTTCTTAGTTAGAATTATTGGAGAAAAAGACAATCAGCAGTGGAGGTGCTGGCTAGGAAAGGTTACGACTGTGCCAGAGATCCTTGGAGGGAATTTGTGAAAAATACAGTCATTCAGCTACATTTGTAAGGAAAGAAGGAAAATCCACTATATTATTCTCATTTGTGAATATTCAACTGTGTGCTATATATATTACAGAGTTAATCCATTATTGAGGGCATGAAAGGCAGCTATGAAACCAGGCAGAGGAAGCTCTAATGGGGTCAATGGGAGGCTCTGAGGAGTAACCATGAAATTACAGCAAGTCTTGATGCTGGTTTACTTTAAGCTGCAATTCCTATTAGCCATAAGAAGCCAAACAGCTCATCTGAGTAGTGCTTATTTCCCATCTCTGTTTCACATCTTCATCTTCCATTCTCAGCCCCATCATTTCACCTGTTTAGCCCTTTTGCAGTGGACTTTCCCAGGACTGCTGACATCTCTAAACAATGTCAAGCAGCCATTAACACAAGAAAATAAACTCTCACTTCTATCTTCGTTATTTTGAGAAAAATCGCTCTTTGAACCTTGTTGGGAGTCAGTGATGTTTCCACTGACCACACCAGCAATTCAAAGTTTTGACTCTTAAAACCTCCTAGGTGCACGCCTAGGTGTCTTCCATTTTACTGACTGATGCAGTTTAGTAAATTCTGCCCTGGTGCCTGCAAAGGTTGGCTATGGATGACAAAAACAGTGTGAGATTACCTTAATTAGAGCACGCTCTAGATTAACAAAGGTTACGGACAAAAGGTTGGGGAATTGCTACAGGTTCACTGTGGGTTAGCAGGATGCAATGCTGGGACAGGTTATAAGGGTGTGTCTGGATTCAGCTGGTTTTCCACCCCATGCAAAGAGCATGCTTCAACTCTAATAGGCAACAGTTCATTTAGTTAAAGATTTATAAACCAGAGTTGTAAATAGCCAACATTTTCCACAGTTATTAGAAGACAGCTGCATACTGGCTGTACGCAGCGTGTGTTTGCTGTTGGTTTTCTGAATGCTGGCACAATTCATTGTATTTTATCTGTTCTTCACGAATGCGATCTTGTTTTCTCCAAAACAATTTGAGGCAGAATACTGGTTACTGAGCCTGACAACAGCTGTGTAAACAAAGAAATGGTTTTCATATGGGTCAATAATGCACACAGCATAAAACTCAAAACCATTGTATGGTTACTAGAACTACAGCTTCATTAATCTACCATTCCTTTTTTTAAAAAAAAAATTACAACACCATACTCCTAGAATTATCAGCTAACTAGTTTTGAATATTTCCTCTTCTACTAACCACTGGATCAATCAACAACATTTTGTAACTACTTATGAATTATTTAAGAACTAAAAAGCCCCTCATGAACGCTTAGCTGAATTAAATTCAAAATAGTTAAAAACCAAGTAAATCTGGTATTGTTCTAGAGCCTCGAAAGTATTAGCAAAGGATTATTTAGGGGTTTTATTAAAAAAAAAAAAAACAAAAAAAACAACCCCACAGAAAAACTAATTAGTTGGTGTCCTCATAGGCTTTTTGGACTGAATGACCAAAAAATATTCTGTGGCTGTGACTATTTGGTTCAAAGAGCTGATACCATGAAAGAGCAGGTTGTCTCCTGCTTTCTTGCTGATACCATAACTGGTTTTCTGTTGTTTCCTCTGAAAGATCCCTAACATTCCAATAATTTGTCTTTTCCTTGTTCTTGCTCTAATAATTTGTCTTTTTCCTGTTCCTTAGGACATTAGGACTAATTCACTGCTTGAATATTTTTAATGGTCTTAAAGGTCACTTCTGAAACTGAATACTAGTGCAAGAAAATTTTAAGTATAATTTTAGTAGCATAAATAGGAGGCAGTAACAGTGACAATGAGACTATAGACTGAGGAAGAAAAGAGTACACAGTCAATGCTTGCTCTAAAGCATCTGTAATGATTGCTGTATCAAGAGATCTGCATTCTTGGTGAAGGGAGGCAGCACATGATGGAAGTGGTTCTTAGGACAGAAAGAAAACTTCATGCATATCAAAAGCAGATACTCTAGAGAAGCATGATTGTATTTCCACAAAGAACATTTAGGATTTTATTGAGAAAAATTAACTGTGTTCAGGTTCTCCTACTGTGAAATAATGTGTCTTGGACTTCAGACTAATCCTTTCTAAAAGTCTTCAAATTACAGTAAATTCTATTAGAAATTTACAATATGTGCCTCTTTTTATCATGTGTTTTCTTACATTTAATAGCATATGGTAGTCAGATACTGTGTGAATAGTGACAGCTAATGGATAGGGCATTAGACAAATCTGATCTTTGTTTTATTCCCAGCTCTGCTGCTGTTTTACTCTGTAACTCAGTTTTTCTGCCTTTAAAATGCAAATCACAATATTTATTCCACCTGAGAAAACTACCTGAAAGGATGACATGCAAGAGTAGTCTAACTTTTTAGAGTCAAACTGTGCATCATTCCTTTGCTTTTTTCCCCTCTTTCTCCTTCTGTTGACCTAACAATGGAAAGCAAAGGCTACTTCTCTGAGACCCCCTAAAGGTAGTTAAAGATTTAAACCAGCATCCAGACCTTTTCAGAACCAAAACTAAGTCCCAAAACATTCCAGATGCACCCTTTTATCTTTCTATGCACAAACATTTATATATAGCTCAAATACTTTTCTCTCTTTAAAGCAGTTTCTTTTTCCTACAAAGCACTTTCAGAAGTATTCATCTGTGAAAATCTCTGCACTATAAGACTCATAAAACTTGATCTCCTGGGATTGACATCCAGAGACTTCTCTAGAGACTGAGTCCACCCACACAATAGATACAGCTCCAAAGAACTTCAATATGTAAAATCGTAGTTTTAAAGATTTGCTGCCACTTCTCAACTCTGTATTTTAACATAATTCTTCTCTTTTACCCTCTGGCTGGTATTAATAGTGTTGTGTGGATAAATTCTCTGTTGATAGCCGAGAGACCAGGCATTACAAATTTTCCTCCGTCTGAAAAGCATTTCCTATCTACTTTTCTAAGCCAACAAGGTTTATGTAATCATGTTGCCTCTATTAGATGCCCCCTATGATTGTTAGACGTTTTCATTTGAGCTTAGTATAGCAATAGAAGTACTAAAGCTAGTAACTCCCTCGTGATAGCCAGGTAGAGGATAAGAAATGCTAGAATTCTCTTTTCAAAGCCTGAAACTCAAGAACACTCCTTCCTAAGCACAAAAGGATCTGCACTGAAAACGAACATTGGGAGTGTCTGATATAGTGAAAAATTTAAACAGAAGCTTTATTTTTACTGAACGTCAATGTGACTGCAACATACAACGGCTGGGTCACAAAGGCATTGAAAAACAGGTTTCATTTCACAGAACAACTTAGGTTTGAAAAGAATTATGAAAAATTATAGTATATTTTCCTTAAATCAGGTTGAAACACAGTGCTTGTACTTCCCCAATGAACGGTTGTTGTACAATACACTGAAGTGAAACAGAGCTTGCATCATTCTCTAGTGAGTCAAGCTCCAGCAAAAACTCAGTTTAGCGTGGAAACAAGGCAGAAATGAAGCAAAACTGCCACACAGAAAAGTGGAAATGAAGAAGCCACCAGGAACGGATACCAATAAAATTCTGACACTTTACAGATATTAAAAACAGTGGTAGGTCAGCTGTCCCTGAAATTAAAAAGAAATAGAGGGATACCAAATACCACTTGGACCTGCTGGAGATGCCATTGTATTTGCAACATTTCCATCCTATGTTTTCAGTGAATAATTACTAAATATTTTCACATCCTTTGGTGAAAGGGATAGGCTGCAACTTTTCCACTGAGATAGATTCGATTCTCAAGCAATGTGCCAAAAGTCTCAACAAAATTCTGATAGATTCTTCAGTTTTGTATGTGTCATTTTAGGACAAGTGGGTAGACTGAAAATGAGAATCCTACAAAAGAGAGCAGCTTCAGCCCTGCTCTCTCCTTTCCAAAAACATCAACACTGCCACAACATGTCACTTTTAGCATCTCAAGCTGCATTTTTTGTTAACTGCCTTCTGAAATGTAACTCTTATTGAGAAAGGAAGGGTCTAGAATAGAGTATCAAAGCCTGAGAGGCCAGAGACAAACATGTGGAGCATGCTTCATTATCACGGTTGGAAATGAAACACGTGTAAAGGACTGGGTACAGCAATGCTTCTAATTGCGCATTGTGCAAGACTGAGTAAAACAGAAAATTACTGGAATAACTGAAGCACCTGACTTTGCAGTATTCTGTAATAAGAGGTACAGTAGCAATCTTTTGGAAATCTACTTCTCAAAATAAAATCATGCCTATAATTTTCTTATTGATGCATTCTCATATTGATAGTGGCAAGGACTCCAGTATGCCACTGGCCTTCCTATGTCAAAGAGTACCATTTCAATGTGCATTTTTGATCTTTGTGGCCTTCGTCATCTGTCTGGAAATTCCTCCATGTCCAGTTAATTAGAAGACAATATAATTTGTACAGTTTCCTACTGACCACAGCTTTTGCTTCAGAGCATGGGCTAAGTGTTAGGTTATTGCAACAAAAAGTTATCCATGCGTATTCTCTCATTAGTGTGATTTCTTGCATTGTGTGAGTTAGAAAAGGTATGAAATTGAGATTAAGAGATTGATTATTTTTCACTTATTTTAATCTCTCCTTTTCTATTGGAAGTTTATGAACAGGTAAGCTGTAGGAAGCAGAAACATGGGAAGAAAGATACAAGAAATTAAAAACTACATCCTCTTGTTATGTTTGACATAACACAGCAGGATGCCATTTGAGGGAACAGACAGGGAAAACTGTGAAAAGAACAGGAAAACCACTGCAAAGAAGTGTTTTCTACAAATAATATTTCTACAAATAAACACCTGTGTAAGACTGAGGGCAGTTTCTGAGGTCGTCTGAGCACTTCACTAAGGTTTGTGCTTACAAAACATGCTATTTAGAAATAGACAGAAAAAAAATTAAGTATCTAGATTGAGGTAGAAAGTGCTTTTATAGTACTGAATCACATAATACGTCCCAGTGCATTTTATCCTGAAATTTCAAACATACTTACAGCTAAGTATTATCTGTAGTTCTATCGGGTAAATATTTCCTTGACTTCAAAAAGGTTAGTTGAGTACGAAGTGAGAAGTAGCCATTTGACAAATTTTACTAGTGTTGATATTATAAATCAACAGATTTTATTTTTTATTTATACTTCACAGTAATATATAAGTAATAACGCTATATAAAAATCTAAATACACATTATAAATAATATTTTTTTCTCTATTACCTTTTTTAAGAACAAACCTTGAAACATTTTCCAGGAAATTTGTGACACAGGAAAATTATCTCTTATAATATTGTTGATTTTACAGATGGATTAAGGTAACACAACAATTTTCAGTAAATCTAAGATTTTACAAGAACTCTCTGAGTCAAATCATCACCTTAAGTTCCAACAGTATTTTGTAAGGTGTGAGCTCACTACCCATCAAAACCACTATGCGTATCTGAGAGATGCACCATGTTTTATTTGTTTGAATGTTGATATTGTCAAGATTGGGCTGAGAAGAAAATCCAAGTTCTGTGGCGATTACCTTTGCTGTGCCATGAGGAGCATCCTGCCCTCACACTACAGCGGAGGGAACACACTTGGTGGGACACGGGACACAGGAAATAGCTGAACACAAGCTGGAGGCTGAAACACAGGTACCCTGCCGGTGACGATACAAGTCTGGATGAGCTGAGCCTTGAATCAGGGGAGCTGGAAACACTTGTCAGGTGTAATGACAGGAGAATAACTCTACAGGGTAGAAGAAATACAGAGAGAACACCTACTTTAGAAACAAAAAGGTATTGCACCATCTAGAAGTACTGCAGCAACAGGGCAGAAAAGACAGATTTTTACATCATGTTTCAAGAAGGGTGTTATTTATCTAGACCCCAAGCTTGCCTGTAGGGAAGCTGGATCCAGTTTATATGTAGAAACCTCTGTTTTTACACAAATGACATTCTGCAATGTGACCCCATTTTCTTTTCCTCTCCACAGAGAATAATAAAAACGAGAATGACAGAAATATGAGGAAAGGTTTGTGGGCTAAGAAGCTTGGGTTGATCTAATGAAAACCTTACAAGGCAGACATAAGCAATAAATCTGTTATTAGAAGAGCATGAACAACAAAACAGCCAGTGCAACAATTCTACTAAATTATTAGGTTTCTTTGGGCAGTGTATAAAAAAGAAATATTTAGACTGACTTCTGTGAGTGGCACAGAATGAGGGAAAGGGAAATATTTTGAGGACTAGAGCAGTATGGTTGTAGCACCTATAAAAGAAGGGGCTTTAAATTGCATCTAGGTAGCAGCTCGATCGAAGATTCTAAAATGTTACTGGGAATATGCCTGATGAGCAGTGAAATGTGGTAGCGGCCCATTTACCTAGATAGTTAAGACTTCACTGAAGCCATTCAGTAGGACAGAAGACGGTGCAGTATTTTACTGTCAAACGTGAACAAGCAATGACTTCAGTACTTGTGAACAAGTGTGGAATTTTGTCATCTGGTTTCCTTCAGTCACATGTACAGTTTTTTCTGCATGCCTTTGCTGATCAACCCTGCACACTGTTCCCAATTCCCTCACCCTACCCCTCACTGATTTTGGGCTGCTCTGGCCAAATTTCTTCAAACTATCCTTGCAACAGGAGAATTCCTAGATTTATAGGCTTTTTTTTAATGACTAAATAAATTGTTTTGCTCAGTGACTCCATGAGGGTCATATTCCTCAGTGAGAACTGCATGTATTGAAAAAGCGGGTACAAAATGTAAACAGGGGGAAGGTGAAAAAGTAGAACTTGGAATGGCTGCAGCAGTGGCTTTTTGACTGAAAAGCAAAAAACTGTGTGGGAGAGATCCCTTGAGAGTTTGCATGGGGTTCGTTTTTCTTAAATGATTCTCATTCACCATCCTTTTTTTATGTGGACTACACTTTACCCTATATAAATCGGTTTATTATCTTTGCTTTAACATTGTAAGATTATAGTGTGCTTTAGAAGATGCAGCAAGAAAACATTCTCGTAATAAGTTCTATCACTTACCTAAGAAGGCCCTTGCCAGACATTTATTGATTATTGCTACAGTTTTATGCTCACTATTCTGTCCTGCTACATTTTATTGAAAACATCTTATGCTCCTTTTCCATATCCATATTCATCTACCTTACCTGTCCTATTATATTAGAATATGTGTGTGCATCAGTTAAAATTGTAAATGGTTTATGTGCTTCTGCCTGAAGGCATTCTAGGATGTTGCTCATATATACAATATTGAAAGCCATTCACAAACAGTAATAGCATACACAGAGGTATCTATTTCAATGGGAATGCAGGCAAGCAGAGACATACATAAACACAACAGAAATTAAACATTATCTCCTGAAAAGAAAGCTAAAAAGGCTTCTCTGCTGCCAGGAGGGAAAAAAAAGGGCTGAGCTGAGATTCCCCTGCTGCCTCCCTGTACTTGCTGAGCTGCTCTGGGGATGCTACTGGATTAGGGGGCAATGCAGCCCCTGAGGTTCTTTCGTCCCCTACAGCTCTGCTCCACTGGAAGCCGAAGGTTGTGCAAAATGTCTGTGCAGCACTTGCCCTATGTACAACCACACAGTGACCACTGCAGAATTACAACGGAGAAGGCACTTTGTGCAAATGTGGGAGCATCTGAAGAGCAATTATCTTCTGAGAGTGCTAGCAACCTGCAGCTTGGGAAAAAGAAGGAAAAAAAAAAAAAAGACTGAAAAAATATAGTGACTGGAAGATAAAAACACTGTCAGAAGTGTTCTCGTGGATTCCCACCCCCCCTGCCTGTTTCTAATTGAGTCTACAGGTGTGATGTTAATGTCCTTTCGTTAGTTAATCTGCAGCAGTATGTCCTGCATTTTAAAGATCACTCATTTGCCTAGGTCACAAGAAGTGTGGGATTTCTCTGTTTACTACAATGCAGCAACCTAGAAAATAAATATATTTACATATTCTGTTCAAATCCTTTAAATATACATAAGATAAAAAGGTACTTGTTGATTTTTTACAAAAAGTACTGAAAATCCTTGTTTCATAAAAATATACGTAGCAGATTCATAAATAATGCTTGAAAAATCTTAGCCTTTCTCAATATTAATTATTCATCTCTCATTCCTTTACACAATGACAATTAACACAAATAAGCAAATAAATGAACGATATGACCTTCAATGGAATGACAAGTTCTCAGTTGTCAGAGATTTTCTGGGAAACAATGTACCTTTTTCACACAGCAAGATATAACACTGCTTCTATTAGTTCTAATATTAATATATCCTGAACAATTTATTATCTATATTAAAAGATGCTAACATTCTTGCTTATATTACTACTAATCTGCTGCTTCTTCAAAGCAAATATGGACTTTTGTTAATTGATAGCAAAGTGCACTGAGTTGATTAAGGGGTAATAAACTTGCAAGGTTCACATTTCTACTTTGGACCATCAGAGTTCATAGCCTACAGCCTGAAAATCGTTGGATCACTTAGCCTAATGATATTTTCTCCCACAAAAGTGTTCTAAACCACGAGTGGTTTCTCTGGCTGTGTGGGGATTTAAGGTTCACTGCAGCTGGGATTAAATAGCTCTAAGGAGGCCCCATCAAGATTTGGAGAAACCATGACATTATTAGCTTTTCTTACTCGGAAATGTTGGGGATAGTTGACGCATAAAACCACCTGCCATGTCGCTTGATATGCCAGTGGCCCAGTAGCTAAAATGCCATTTTTACCACCGTCTTGGCTAGCTGGTAATATTGCTTCTTGGGAAGTAATCTCTGAACAGACAAAGGTATGCTTAGAAGGGAACACTGCCAAAATGTTTGCTATTCAAGTACTCTTTCTCCAAACTACATTAGCTTTCATTAGAGAAATTGTCCCCTTTGCATTCACGTGGCCAGTACATCTGTTTCATGGTTTTTCTGGCTCATTGAGAAAAACCATCTTGTGCCCTTCCAAATTAAAAAAAAAAAAATAGGCAAAAGAATTAATGAATTGAAGAACATAAACCCCTGTTGGCATGAGGAGTACAAGTATATTCACTTTTATAAGAGTTCACTGTGTTTTCTGTCATAGGGTATGAGGTTTGAAATGGAAAAAAATGGCTTTTCTAAAAGTGAACATTATTTGTGTAATATTTATTTTTCAAAAAAGACAGATACAACATGGGAGTGTAAACAGCTGCAATACTGAATCTTACACAGTGTAGGCTTTTAATTTACACTGAATTTCTCTTTCCTCAATGGATCCACCTGCAGGCTATATTCAATATGTGCAAAAATGCACCAGCATTGAGACTTTAAACTGTGACAATAAAATGGAACTGGACTAAAATCCTGCCTCTCAGATTATCTAAATACTGTGAGAAAAATAATTAACTACCCAATTGCAAATGCCAAAAAGTAGATAATAATGTGTCCTTTTTTATGAATTGAGATTGGAACCTCTTCACAGTAGTGTCTTCTTGCAATTCTGTGCTTGTATGATGCTTAATAAAAGCCTGGCCTGACTTAGGCAAACCCTGCCTGGGCTGTAATATAAGCAGTAGTAGCAACATTTAGAATTTTCCTCTTTCTCTTCTTGTGAAATATTATTACAGAACCACTCATTGCCAATTAACATAGAGCTGCACTTGCTTTTCTAGAATCTACAGCATGAGCTCCAGAAAACTGAATATTTTGCAAACCAGACTAAAGGACGTTATGGGGTCACGTTTTATATGCCTGACTCTTTCAATGGGAAAAATTTCCTTCAACCCATTTTGCAGCACTGCAGTGTTCGCACAGGTGTCCTTTGCTTTCACGTGAGATGAAGCCTGATGCTGTAAGAGCTTTATGCATTCAGTTGTTATTTTGGCAGACTACAACAGGCAAATGAGAGAAGGAAACCAGTGGCTATCAGTTCATAGCTTAAAAAAATCTAGCTAAGACTTTATTCACTAGCACCAAAACAATTTTTAGCCTAAAGATGACATCTATCCCTGGAAGGCAGCAACAACCCTCTCTCTTTAAATAGGGGTGGCTGAGGCTTATCCAGGAAAGGCCACAAGGACTCTTATTACACTGACAAGATGAGTGCCAGGTCCCCTGAAAAGGCATTATCCTTCTTAATTGATTCTAAATATATAGTTGAGGAGGGACCTTTTCAGTTTCCAAACTCTTGAAAGCAAATCTAAGCCGCATGTTTTTAAAGCTCTTTCACCTTTTTCTAACATCTCTGTAACCAATTTATTACATTTCCTTTATTTTTCATGAAGGAAATGTGCTAATCTTCCCCTTGCCACTTCTCCTTAAAGAAAAGGCTCCACTTACTCATTAATTTGAAAAATAAAGTTAATTTCCTGTGCTAAGAAATCAGTCTTGCAAACAAACTATAGACATTTCTGTGCAATCGCAAGGCTGGAAAACCAACCAACTAGAGAAAAATAATTTTGAATCATCAAATATTGATTAAGTTAATGAAAATTTTGACAAACAGCCATGTGATGGCATGAAATTAACTGCCATGTGTGGTTTTACTAGATGTTTTTCCTTTGTAATTAAAACCAAGTTTATATGTTGAAGAAAATTATATGAAGAAATGAAGTGGAATTAAATTAATTTTATATTACAGTTGAAAATGAAAATGATATTCTTTCGATATAAATGATAGTCTTTTTCCAGAACCACCCTTGGTAATTCAGAAGCAAAATTAAGTCAGAATTTTACAGGGAATTCTAATAGACCAATTATTAGTATTATTTATTAAGACAGTAGCTGTAGTGATAGATAAAAACTGAGTCTTTTCTGTGTTTCAGATAATCTTTCTTATATTCTATATAATATATATATTATTGTTCTATACAATATATTATAGCCTGTATAATGTATTCTATATATGTGCTCAGATCAAGAGGATTTCAGAAACATCCAAAACAAATGGACACAAAACTGCACAGACTATTAATAAGAACAATATTGTAATAATGTTTAAACTAAATTTCTTTTTCCTCTTTTCTCAAAAGTTACCACTCTTGCAAGAAACTATGAGGAGTTACACACTGAATAAAAAGATAAATTCACAGTCTAAAAATCCAACTAAGAAAAAGACTAGGTCCTAACTGTTAGTAGGCAATTATCTACCAGGTACATTTGCAAATCCAGGGGCTTTGAGGAGCTAAGGGAAAGTGGTGAAATGCACTTTTGTAAGGTCTAGTTTCGGGCTTATTCCCATGGGAAGTCATGGCCTTCTAAAACATGTACTAATATTTGTTTTGCAACATATGGTTTGTGAGCATTCAGAAGAAAAGAGTATGACCTGTAAATAAATGTCATTTTTAAGAAGGACCATGTGTGCAATTAGGAGATTCCCAAAAGAGCTCAGTGAGGTTTAAAAGCTACTCCAATGCCTTTGGGTTAGAAACCTCGGCACAAATTGAACCAGAAAAAGATAATTTTGATTAACAGTGCCTCAGAGGCAGAGAGAGGGAAAGAGCTGGTGATGCTCAGCAGCACTGCTGCAAGGCCTGCTGGCCAAAGCCCAGCAGGAGAGTAAGCCACGCTTGTTTTTCAGGTGTGACAAGTATTTCTCCCTAAAACACTCCTTTGGGACTATGTGTAAAGACTTCAGTTCTCCCTGCCCTCCTTAAGGCTTCCTGTACCATTGGCAGGATACTCTGGGGACCTAACGGTCTATGAAGGACTCCGTAATGACTGCTGGGGTTTAGGAAACCTGGGCGCCCCCACCATTCCTACCTCCAAAGCACAGTATCATTACTTGGACTAATGGACGATTAAAGAGAGGGGAGGAGGAAGAAATTTACAGCCATTCTCCACAGAAATGAATAAAACGGATGTTGTTCCTTGATTTAGTCTTTTTTTACAAGTCAGAAAACAGTCTGACTGTTTTGTAACTAAAAATATTGTAACTACTTGTTTCTATTCAGCATAGACTCTAACTTCTTTGCTGTAAGATTCAAATACCTCCCAGGAGTGCTAACCCACCAGACTAACTTTTTTTCATCTTATTCCCAAAGGGAGAGAAAAAAAATCTGGATTCAGTCCAGGGCTAAGTTGCACTGTTTTACATGATATCTCTGCCTCCTCCCAGGATGGCTCCTCAAGGAAAAGTATCACCCTCAGCCTTCATAAACTTAAGTCATGTGGTGCTGTTTGCTGTGACTGCTCCCCTCACTTTCATGGCACTATCTGTTCTGTTTTTCAGAGGGACTTTAGAGCCCATGGGAACAATTCTGCAAACTATTTATCCTGAGACCAGTTCCAGCATACCTTTAGTATAACCTGTAACTAACATCTTTTCAGCTGAAAGAACATTTTAGTCTCCATTTCTATTCAATTTTTGCCCTGTGCAGTAAAATTGCCATATGGCTAGCAATTACTCCTTATAGCTGATAATTTCTGTGATCGCTATTTGCCCATTGAAACTACATTAATTCACATATTTGCAAAGCGTATCAAAGAGGCATCAGGATTCTGAAAAATCCTAGTCAACACTGCCTTAGGCTGGCACTGAATCAATGGCCAGACACAACAGCTCCAATGAACTGATTTTTACATATTGTTCTATCTCTTTTTGAATGTCTTCACGTATCTCAGTGAATACTTATAACCAGGAAAACTATATTCAAGCTTTCAAAAAGGCTTATTTTACTCTGGAACAGAGTTTGTGAACACGTCACTGGACATACACATTTCTTCTGATTCCCTGATTCAGTTATCAAATTTACCCAAGTGAGTGCTGAAATAAATGCTTTCTGCCTTTTCCTCTAAATGCCAGTCAGAAGATGACAGACTATCCACAATCTGAATAATTTGTCAGTGCGGTTTTGTCAAGACTGCTGTTGTATGGGCAGTTATAGGCCTGATTTTGAGAAGAATCATCTTTTTTGAAAAGAATCAGAGTAGCACTTCAGCATATGCCTAATTTGAAAGCTATTCTCTTCTCTCCTTAATTCAGTCAGGTTTCAGTATGACTCAGGTTAGTTCTTACTGAAGTGTTTTCTTGATCTTCTTTAAAGAAGTATTCGCAAATCCAAAACCTACTTATTGTTGTTCTGAAATCTGTTGAAATCTAAGTTTTTATTACCACTTGATTATTAAATTAATCAAATATAGCCATGGCATTACACTGAAAATACTAGGGACCCTCCTCAATTTTAAAGGTAAGAAGCAATCACCACGTAGGCTTTCACATAAATCAAATTTAAAACAAAATCCCAAAACTCTCAGTTAATTTCCAAAATTGTTTTTCTGCATTTCCCCAACAATACAGTGTTGGTATTTTTTATAATCCAGACAGGAACTATGCTCTAGATTAATTTGGCCAGTCTGTATTGCATAAACTTTTTTATGCTTCCTACAGCACTTCATTATCAGCATTATCTAGGCGAAGAACTACGATTTCAGTTTCATCTTGCAGCTTCAGTGCATAAAGCCATTCCCCTAACACCATCTCCTACACCCACACAGCACTCCCTGAAAGCGCATCTCCTACCTTCTTGCAGCTGCTGCCCTTATCACTGAGTCACTGACAAATTGTATCATGGTAAATTGAGTTTTTATCATATTTAATTTAATTCTGGAGTAATTTTTTCTGAAGCAAACATTTCTCACATCTTGATAAAGCACGCCTTCTGCAGAGCAGAGCTCCTATATAGAAGCACAAACTGAATGTATGAATGAACTTGTTCAGAACACCACATTTAAAGCACATAACATAATGTTACTTTTACTCTAGCAAGATTTCATATTCTGTTTATAATAATTGCCATTTTTATACAAAGTAAACCATTAGCCACATGCAGATTAAAGTTGTCTTAAGCCTTCCTCAGGAAAAAGATTTGTTTTGGTGTACAAGTGGTGACAGCATTTTTTCTAAACTGGACTATTACTACGGTCTTCTATATTCTGTACAGCTTTCCTTCTGATTTGCTCTGCTATTATCTCCAGGTGAAGACCACAGTGTCAGCCCTGTCTGTCCCAATTGTTGCCTTTTTGAGAGTAGCAGATAAGATTTTTTAGGCTTATGACATTACTACGAGTACATGAGAAAAGAGAAAATAAATTTTTTCTCATTATAGCACATCAGGAATACGTGTACACTTTACTCAGGTGCAAAATAACAAGAAATATGCATTCTTCTGAACAAAATCCTTTTCTTCAGCAAAATGTGATAAAACTGCTCAATGCCTTTATTCTTCTTTGGTAATTACAAGGTCTTAACCCTTAAGCAAACCCCCACTCCTTTTCAGTGCATGAAAATGGTTTTAGAAGGAAGATTTATTTGGAAAATAGCTACAGCTGAGTGGCTGTTAGCATCGAAAAAATGTCAATGATCATCGAGTCAAACAGAAATGCAGGGAGATAGGTATTATGCATGCTCGGATGGCAAGGTGAAAGAGCACCTTATGCCTTAGGTGAGGTATCACAGCTTAGAAAATGGGTGAGGCTTTACAGAGTATGCGTAACTGATAGGATTGTCCTGGAAACCAGAATCCTGATTTGCAAAATTTGAGATCACTCCAAACAAACGTCTAACGCTGGAGGAGGGTGGGGAGATCTGTGTATGTGAAAAAAAAGAGACTGCTACCACACAGTTAAGAGCCGTCCTGAACTTGGACTACTGGTGTTCAAACCCACAACACAAAATATTCCAAGAAACTGAATCTCTTTATGAACAAATTTGTGTAGACATCCTTTTCCAGACAGACAACAGAAGATTTTTCTCAGAACTAAAATGTCACTTCTGAGGAAAAGACAACTTCCATTGAAAAAAAGAACATGCAAAAAACATTCAGCAAGGTCTCACAACTACAGCTGGACATTACATTTGGTCTGAAGTTAAGGCTTTGAGAGGAACCCAAGCTGACAAAAACATGATTTCAAAAACATGATTTAAAAACAGAATCACAAAATGGTTGAGGTTGGTGACCTCTGGAGATCCCCTACACCACCTGCTCAAGCAGGAACAGCACCACACCAGGGTGGTGTCCACTTGGGTTCTGAATATCTCCTCGATCGAGACACTGCAACCTCCCCAGGGCAATCAGTTCCTAAACCACTCAGAGCTCCCGCTGTCCTCAGTTATGTGACGCATTAGAAAACAGAGAACTATAGAAACAGAGAGGACATTTATAGCATGAAGAAGACTAATTGAACTTACTGTGATTAGCAAACTGAGAAAACAGTATGGAAATGATAGGGGAGAGTACATACACACCATCAAGCTATTGTTTTGACAAAGTGACTTTTCTCTCCACATGGACATTTTATATATTTATGTAATCAGAGAACAAGTCTGCCTGGGACTTGAAAACAGAGGCTTTTGTATACTGGGAAGGAAATCAGACTTTTCTTTCACCGAATGCAATTATGCAGCAATCAAATAAGCACGACTATTTTTAAAGAAAGTGACATGACATAATTAAACTGCGCCGTCTGTACCTTTGCCTATTCCCCAACACACATTACCCATGCACGTCAGATCATTCCCATTATGTCAGCACTGCGGAAGCAGGGCTACTAAGGTAGGGATGGGGGACTGTGCTTTATATCTGATACTTTCTACCAGCTCCTGAATTACTGTCACAGTGTGCTAAGGAAAATTATATATTTGACATTACTGAGCTGCATGACAGGTCACTACAGAATTTATTTCCCACATATTCAGTATTTGCCAGTGGAGACACCTTTACTTCTCTTTGCCAAGTCCATTACTGTGAAGGGTTAGTGTCCTGATACATTGCAATGATACTAGATGAGTTTTAAAAGTTAAATTAGATGTTACAGTACATTACATCAGCTGAAATGACATGTCCTGCCTATGTCTTAAAAAGTGACTTATTTTTTAAAGTATGCCTCTGCTGAGAAGTTATAAAACTGGTAGCTGGTTTCTACATGACATTGTGATGACTCACTTGCGTCATATTTGCTCAAATATAATTATTTGGTTACAGATAATTTCTTTTCCCTCAACTTCCACCTTCATTTTCACTGAGAGTCAAGAAAATTTGTACTGAAAGCTGAGACTCGGGCAGAGATCTGCCCAGTCCTCATGCCACCATCACTACCACCCCACAGCTCAGCTGCAACTGGGCAAGCCTTTGCTGCATTTCCCCAGCTGCAGCTAGGAATAACATGGAGCTGAACAAGTGCAATTTAACAGGGATTTAGAAACATATTTGTAAACATTAACTATAGCCTAGTAAGGATATATCTCCAGTCTTCCTTTGTAATCAATAAAGTGCCCTAATAACCCTCACAGCACAACTCAGTAAAGGCTTCTGCTCTGACTCACCACGCCATAGAACATTTTTCCTCCTCTTTGGTCAATGAGGAAGATGGAGGCAATTTGATGTGTTTGTAACTGCTACCCAGTGACCATTTGTGCTGGCAATGCCCAAGCCAGAGCAGCATCCATCTGAAACTTGCACCCATACAGAGCTTTTGAATAGGCACATGAGAACCTTTTATTAAATGTTATTAATTAGAACAGATTAAGGTCATACGTTACTTCGGCTGGTGAGTGTAGCTGTGTATCAATAGCAGAATTATATTGCAGTTCTGTTCTGATCACACAGATTAATTGGATCAGGTTTTCAGCAGTAAAATGATAGCTCTGCCACAGTTTCTTCTCTGACCTGACTCAAAAATGGATCACGGCATGACAATGTAGTTCTCTAAAAAGATGGAGTTTGGCATTTGCATGCCATTTTAAAATTGTTGGAATTCTACTTTATTAAGAATGTTTTTCTCCTATTTCTCTAATATTTGTGTAAATCAATGTAACTCAGCTGAATTAATGAGGTTAAATCAGTGTCAAACGAACAGAGCAATGAGCCAAAAAGCCCTCGCAACCACCTCAGCTCTACTTCTGCTTTGACAGTCTACCATGAATATGTTCACGTATTAACACTGTAAATAAATAATTGACCTTGTCAAGTCCCATAACTAAATGAAATCTAGGCTATACATTAATTGATGTATACAACCAATGTTCTACAGAAGCTTTTGCATTTCTTTTGCACAGAGGAGGTGAGATTGTCATTGATTCAACAATGATCAAACAGCAGAACAAGCCTTGACAGGACTGGCTGAATTCAGAGAATCCAGCGGGCTGTGGATGGATTTTTAAAAGCCTACTGAAACCCACGAGCTGAATGTTAAATTAACACACCTTTAATTTAAATTCTGACAGAAAAAAGGACAGCACCCGTAAATGAACATTTTTGTTGTGGTTTTATACTTTTGGTGTTTTTATATAAGCTTGGTAATGTAATACTTTTGGGTTTTATACAGTTAGGATTTTATATGGTTGGGTTTTTAATTAATTTTAGGTATAGTTAGGTTTTTTGTATTTTTTAAATACTGTTTTATACAGGGGTTTTTTATACATTAGGATTTTTGTATTGTTTGGGGTTTATACTTTGAACTTTTTCTACAGCCGGTATTTTATGCTGTGGTTTTGTATATTTTTTTATACAGTTGGTTCTTTATATGGTAGGGTTGAATGTTAGGCTTCTATACATTTTCTGTGGCTTATTTTTAAACTTTTGTTTATTATACAATTTTTTTTCTACATTTACACAGTTAGTTTTAATTTAGTGGGGTTTTTAGCACGGTTGTTTTTCCTCAAAGTTTTTGGGTTTTTTACAGTAGTTTTTATTACAGTCGGTCTTTTGGTATGATTGGTTTTAATATGGTTGCGTTTTTAAACATTTTGGTTTTTATACATTGGCTCTTAAATATAGCTGGACTCTTATGCCTTGGTTGTTTGATGCAGTTTGTTTTTATATTGTTTGTGTTTACACAGTTACCTTTTAATAGGGTAGGCTCTTCTGACAGTTTTTCAGGGATTTTTATACAGTTCTTTTTCTACTCTTGGTTCTTGCTTTTTTTATATGATTGTGTTCTTATATGGCTGATTTGTGTGTGGCTGGTTTTTAGATGATTATCTTGGATGCATGGCGTTTTTAGATGGTGTTTGAGGCTCAGGGTTTTTTACACTTTGTTTTTAATACAGTTGGTTTTTCACATGGTTGGTTTATATACACTTGGTTCTCATACAATTTGTTTTTTACAGTTTTTTATATGGTTAGTTTTCACTGCAGTTGTTTTTTAATGTTTGTCTTTAGTGCCGCTGTGTTTGAAGCGGCTGGTTGCAATGCAGTTTGCTTTTATATGGTTGGCTGCTTAAATGGTCGGTGGGTTTTATATTTTGTTTTACACCTTTGGGTTTTTTCTACTATTCTTTTTAATATGGCTGGGTTTTATCTGGTTGGTTTTTACACTTGCATTGTTTAATATGGTTAGTATATTGGGGTTTAATTTTTTAAAAAATATGATTGTCTTTTTAAGCAGTTCATTGTTTGTATACAGTTGGTTGTTTGGTTGGGTTTTGAAGCAATCAGTTTCTAATATAGTTGTGTTTTTTATAAGATTTCTTTTGGTATCGAGTATTTCTATGGTTGACATTCTACGCTTTGGGTTTTATATTACTGGGTTTTAATACAGTTGGGCTTTTTTATATCATTGGTTTACACTTTGGTTGTTTAATATAGTTGGTTATTTATACTTTCATTTTGTAATACAGTTAGGTTTTATACTGTTAGTTTTTCATACAGTTGCTTTTTCATACTGTTAGGTTTATATACGTTTGGGGCTTATACAACATTTTTTTACAGTTAGTTTTAATATGGTTAGTTTCCTACACAGCTGGTTTTGGCACATTTGATTTTAAGAAGGTTGGGTTTCACAACCCTTTTACAAGGCTGATTTTAATACGGTTGGTGTTTTGTATAATATGGTTTTATACAGTTGGTTTATTGTACTTTGGTTGGTAAATATGGTTGAATTTTTATGCCTTGTTTTCTTAATACGGTTAGGTTTTATACTGTTGGTTTCTCATACTGTTGGATTTGTATATGGTTAGGTTTTAAATGATTGGTTTTTTCCAGAATTCATTTTTGCACATTTGGTTTTTAACACTATTGGCTTTTGCATGATGGTTTTTCACATATTTGGTTAAAATACAGTTGTTTTTCATATGGTTGGTTCTAAAGCAGTTGTTCTTGATGGAGTTGTTTTAATATGGTTGCTTTTTATACAGCTGGTTTTTACATGGTTGGGTTTTATATTGGTTTAACAAGGTTGTTTTAACTGGGTTGAGGTTTGGTATGGCTGGTTTTAATAATATGGTGTGTTTTAAATACAGTTCTGTTACACTTGTTTTTCACAGTTGGTTTTTAATAAAGTGGGGCTTTTATACAGTTGGTTTTTATATGGTTTTATTATTGTTGCTATTTGGTATGGTTAGTTTTTCATATGGTTGGCTTGTTCTACTGTCATTATTAAATATGGTTCGAGGTTTCTATCTTGGTTTTGCAATACAGTTAGTTTTTCTTCTGTTGAATTTTCATACTGTTTGGTTTTACAGGGTTGGAGTTTTATACAATTGGTCTTTATACAGTGGGGGGTTTACCTGGTAGGGTTTACATAACTTCTTTTTTAAACTCTGGTTTACATTACAGTTGGAGTTGTTTATGGTTGGTTTTTATATGGCTGATTTTCAGTGCTGGGGGGGTTTAAGGGGATTGGTCTTAGTATGGTTAATTTTGATATAGTTTATATGGTTTACCTCATATTTTTGCTTTTCCTACAACTGGATTATAATAGAGCTCGGGTTTTTATATATTTATTTATATATTTGGTTGTTTAATATGGTTGTATTTATACTGTGTAGTTTAATACATTTTTAAAGTATTTTAAGTTGGGTTTTATACAGATTTTTTTCTAATGTGGTTGAGGTTTTAGATTATTTCATTTAATACGGTTAATATTTTAGAAGGTTGGGTTTTTTTAAGTCACTGAAGTTTTCTGCTGTGCTTTTTAATATGGTTTCTTTTTAAACAGCTGGGGTTTTTAACAAGGTTGAGTTTTTAGATGGTTGGGGTTTTAGACTGTAGTTTTGATACTTCTTTTAAACTTTTTCTATATATACCGCTGAGATTTTTTTCTAATTTTTAAATAGAAGTGGGTTCTTATCATTTTGGTCTTAATATGGTATGGGGTTTTTTTTTAAATATGGTTGAAGCTTCATTTACAGCCACAACAGCTGAAAGAGTTCATTTATATACAGTGTGCATTTTGATACCACATGCCATAAGCTCCTCTAAAAACTTTTCCTCTCATTATTTAGAGAGATAAAAATGAATTCATTAGGTAACATAACAGCTATGTTTATCTGCTGGAATAAAGTAATTTCCATAATATGAGCATTTCATATTTTAAACAAATATATACCCACATACAGAGACACATCCAAAGTAACAGATGCATTACAAAAGACTGCTATTATTGAGAATACAATGACTGGGAAAACATCAATATCATTGACAGTGACATTATTAAATTATTTCAATATCAGTGTCAAGGCGAGAGACCAGCCCTGTGCAATTCTAGTGCAGCAGGCTCCTCTTTTCCTTCTACCTGCCTTTGGAGAGGGACTGAAGGGTACCTCGTACATAACTAACTCACTACTCATGCTCAGAAAGAGTCTCCTCTAATCTTGAAAGTACATTTTGACCCAACTAGTGTGGATGGGAGTTTTATGGCCAAACTCAGGCAACTTAAACCTGGTCTATGTTTCAGCCTTCAAGACTTAATGGGAAACTTAATGACATTACTCTGACCTTCCCATTTAATCTTTTCTTCTTCTTCTTCAAGCTCACATGCATACTCAAATTTTCTTGTCAAAATCACAGAGTACCTTCTGATTAAAAGTTGGGTTAATATAGGGATCAATTAATTTGGAATCAAAGAACAATGTTACATTTGCAGTAGAGCTTATTTAATTTAAATGGGGAAAAAATCATACAATCTACTCATGAGAGCTGAGAAAAACAATGATATTTAAAATGTAGATTTTTGATTACTGAATTAAATGACCTAGAACATTAAATTGTCATGTTTAAAGAAGAGGAAACTTTGTTTTAAAATACAATCTTCATTTTAAATAGTTATTTGCACATCTGAGACCCACTGAAAGCTGTTTCTGTACACCTAATTAACGAGCCATATATATTTGAACATCTGTGTTTCACTCCATTTATTTTCTTGCTCATCCACTTGGAGAAAAAAACCACTGAAAAACATTTAAATGAATATCCAGTCAGTAGATAAAATAGCAGTTGTTTCGTAAAGGATCACTTGTTATATGTATGGTTTGCAGCTGAATGACCTTCTGACAACACCTACTTTCTGTCTTCTACACCATCCGTTCATAAATACGCTACGTTGTATATTCTAAGGTATGTAAATTCAATTCAACTGCCTCAGAGTGGAACACCATTGACTTTGTTCAATGCTATACCAGGAGATGCTTTGGATAAACTTGTTAATTAAATATGGGTCACAGCTGGCTACTGAAAACCATACATTGCGTGAAACAACTTATTCATTGCCTTCATTGCTATTAAATAGGAGGTATCAGCAGGCTCTTCCTGCCACTCTTTCTTATCTACCATTCTAGACTACAGACTCTTTAAGAAAAAGAGGTAGGTTTTAAATGTAATACACGTAGAGGCTTTGGGGTTGGTGTTTTGGGTTTTTTTTCCCATCTTCCCCTTTGAGTGCAGTTACTACACATTTTTTTTGCATAGAGTATAGACAACAGTTTGCAGTCTTGGTGGAGACAGATCCTAACAGTGGCAACTTAACAGTCACATTGCCGTCCTCAGCAGGAGCCTTTTAGTGACCTGCCTCATTGACATTTAAAATGTTATAAACAAGGGATAAATTTCTGGCAAATATCTCTCATAAGTACTGGAAAGGTTTACAGACAACAAAATAAAATTAGCCATCATGACAGTATCAAACAGGAGAACAAAGTGGGTTTACTGATATTAGACAGAATTTTAATACTTGTAATGCCCAAAACAAAAAAGCATTAAAAGAAGAAATTTTACAAAATGAGTCACAGTTTCCAAGCATATCATCCTGACCTCTTATGTTTAACAATGTATATGACAGTCTGACTGTCATAAACTCAATGCCATACATGAAGATACTTAAGGACCATTGACACAAACATCAAACCATCCTATCTCTGTTTGACTTGGTTAAATTTTCATACTTAACTAAATTCAGTAGGCACATGAATATTTTACATTTTTCAATGAAAGCCTGACATCTCTCATTTAATTTTTTCTAAGCCTACAGTAATGAAATGAGTCTACTGCCAGAATTTTTCAGTCAATGAGTGACTGAATTGTAATACCATGAACGTTTGGAAATTATCTACCACGAGAATTTATTTGGTTATCTAAAAACTAACAGGAAATGAACACACTAATCAAATGGCTTCCTGCAAGGAGCAATCAAAAGCAGATTATTTTCTCCTCATGCACTGGGAAGTAAAATATTACCAAGCACCAAAGAGAGGGTTGAATACTCTGGGCACCAACCGGGCACGAGCGCCAACCATTTTGTATCCCCACAACCCAGGATGTTGGCTGTTTGCTCTAGTTTCCCTGCTAGAAACATTACAGGCATGTCAACTTAGGAAAGAACTGAAATGAGCTCCTCTACAATCCAAAGTACTCCATCCATATTGAAATATTTACTCATGCAAATTTGTACTGAAAGTTTTAATTTGCTCAATGGATAGACACAAGTTAAAGAATGATGTAATTTTCAACCCAGAAGATGGATCCAAAGAAATACTTAGTACCAAATATAATGCTATATACCTCTTCCAGCCATGTTGCTTCTAAATTTTTTTCTTGTTCAGTGAACACCAGTAAAAAATATGAAAAAAAATCATATTTTTAAAATAGCCTCACTATTGAGGCTTTCCTAAGCATATGTTCAAGACACAAAAAGGCTTTCATGAAAACACAAACATCAAGAAACTACGATTAGATACATGATTTAATAAGAGTCTGACCTAAACAGGCTTAATCCATCTCAGTTATGTGACATACTGAACACCTGAGCAACGTACCATTGTGGCTACCCTTTTGCCGATACTGAGTCAACTACTTTGAAATTAATTAAGAATTATTCTTATGTTCTAGTCCCTTTATGGGGTAATTTAGCTACCTGTCTAAAATGATTACATGTTTTGAGGTTAAGAGGCCAAATCCTGAACATACAGTAATATGACAATCCTTGTTGCTGCATGTCTGATCCGAATATTTTCTGTGGAAAAGCATAGTTGTTTGACATGTTATATAATAACATAAAATAGCTTTTATGGGAAAAAAGTTAACTTTCTGAAAATTAATGTTGCAGAGGAATGTATTAAATCTGTTGATATTTTTACAGTAAAAAAAAAAAAAAAAACACAAAAATAATTGTTATGGTTGAAATGTTTTGTTTCAGCTTTATAATTCTGATTATAAATTGCAAGAGTGATTACACTGCAAGAGTTGCAACAATAAAATCCAAGACAACCATATTATAAGAATTCCTCTTATGCCTATATTCATATTTCTGAAGGAGTCTGTTTTCATTCTCAATTAATGTGAAATTTTTGCTATCTGCCATCCATCAAGTGAAGAGACTAAAATGTACAGAGTCTAAGTTATGGTTGGGTCAAGAAAGAGTATCTTTTTACACACAGTTAATCTGTTTATTTCCTATTTGTACATAATTTAGTTCCATTACAGTCAGTTTATATGTTTTTAGGCAGTACAGAAGAGGTTCAATCAGAAATTTACTGTGATATGCTAACTGGTGAAATTCTTAAGTAATATTCAAATAAACTTGTACAAACCTGTAATATATACAGGCATGGACTGAGAAGCTATTCCTTCTTATTTTAGTTAAGTCATTTGATCTATTTGGGTCCAAACCTCTGTCCAACCCCTCACCGGTTTCAGAGGAACCAGTTTCACTAAAAATAGGTATTTTGTCTAACTTATTCGCCTAACACCTCAGTGTTTATTTTAAACCATTTTGTTTGTTTGTTTGCTTTGTTTCCTTGATAATATTTTTGCTGGAATGTATTTTATTTCAATGAAGAAATAGTGCTAATATGCAGAAAAGCTACTATTAGTAAGTACTAATATTTCATATAGGATAAAATGAAAGAATAGGTGTTTTTTAAAAATTGCATCAACAGGTATTTTATAAATCATAAAAGTATACTGCAATAGTAAATGATATGTCTTTTTTCTTAAGATACCTCTACATGTATTTCTTACAAGTCATGGAAAATACAGTTTGAGAATAATATAACTATCTGCAAAAACAGTAGCTGATTTGTACAAAAATACACATATGCACAGAAAATTGCTCCACTATTTTTGCCATATCTTATTTCATAAACTTACAGTAACTTACAGCAACCAAATTCTCAGTGCAAAGGCTTAGAAGATGTGATATTTTAAAGAATACTATATATAGTCGTTCATGATCAAAACGCTATCCTAATTCTGGGAAAATAAGTCATTAGTGTTATAAATGTCAGAAACAGAAGTGGCTAATACAATTGCTAGAGGCAACAGAACTGTACTGGTGGCTTAACCAGTCCCCCATACCCCTGGCTCCCAATCAAGATGTTCCATATTGACCTTCAGTGAAGGATTTAGCAGTCATTAAAACACAATATGAAATACATCAATCCCTTCAGATCTTTTGATATGACACCAGATGAACATTGCTTTGGGTAGAGAACGCACTGAATTTTCAGTCTCCAACGCAGCATAAGAGCATCGACTTCCTGGTCCTCCTTGGACTTTATAATCGCCTGAGGGCTTCTGGCAGGCAAAGTGGTAAAGAACCAAATCACCGAAATACAACACAACTCAAAGCTTTGCCACACAGAAATAGACCTGAATATAGCTTCTCCCTCCTTTACTCATTTCTACCACACCGTCTTTGCTACCTGACAGCAGCTTCCTCTACCATTGCTTTACATTAAAAAGATAGTCTGTGTCTGTCTGTCAGCCTTTGCATCTCTGTTTGCGCACATTGAGATTGATTTTCCCCATCATTTCAGAACGGACACTTGGGTACATTAACAAAATAAATATGGTTATAATCATGAAATATTACCTTGATAACCATTTGCATTCCTGGAGTAAACGTTATCTTGCCATTTTTGAAGGATTTATAATTCAACTGTAATATTCATGGTAGGCTGAACTTGACATACAGATCTCTGCAGGAAAATGTTTTATACTTTTTCATAACCTATAGGACTTTAACAAATGAAAGAGCAGAGGTGTTTTTGCAGTAGTTTGTTTATCCTTTAGAAACACTTGTTTGAAATCCCTTTTATTTAGGGGCTTGAGAAAAAAAGCCAGCATATGAACAGCAGAGTTTATTCTACTGCCCTTGCAAAGCTCAAATGCAGCTGTTGAATTACAAAGCAAGAAGGAAATCTAGGCTCATTAAGTAAATGCCAAAACTCTCACAAGAACTGCTTGTTTGCACGTGGTCCCAGTTATTACCCAGTACTGTAGCCTTCTCTGTTCATTTGCATATCCCTAGCCTAGTGGCTCTATGCTACACCAAGTCATATTTTGCGTTATGCACTATTTTTCATAGAAATATCAAAAAGTATAAGCTACTCCCTTTTTCTGAAGTTCTCATTGGAGAGAAACAGCTTTTCAGAACAACAAAAGGGAACAAACCTTTGTCTTCCGATATTCATTTTAAATGCAAGTGAACAATTTTAGAAGAAATTCTATCCTCCAAGCTCTGTTCCTCATGAAATAAAACAGTCCAGAATTTTTTCCCATCTTGATTTGCAATCACCTATCTTAATCACATTTGTCTTTAAAAGGATTGTCAGGTGTCCAGTCCACAACAATACAACTGAAATAGTTTGCAGCTTGGAGAGTAGTGAAAGTAAGGCTTAGAAAACCACAAACCTAACATGAAAACCCCCATGGGAGACTGAAGAAATGAAGACTTAAATATTAGTTATATACTACTTCATTTCTGTCCCATTCTGTCATATCAGTTGTTTCCATACATATAGGAAAATCCTTCAGCTGTAAACTAGCACAGAAAATTGACTTTCCAGAGAGTGCTTAACTACACACACAGCTGCACATGATCACCTATGTCAGTGCACACCAAATCTGACCGTTGCTCAAAAGCAAACAAGGAACACCAACATATTGTTGTAGAAAATGTTCTCCTGCCACGTGCTCAGAAAGCATGAATGATAGCATATTGGCAACAGATTTTGAAAAAGAAAACTTTTTGTAAGGGTTCTTTAAAAGTTATTACAGTCTTTACAGCTTTTAAAGTTCTCACAGACTTTATTTTACCACAAAGCAATTCTGAAATAAAACAATCTCAGCTACCAGGTAAGGAAATAGAAGGAAAGAATGATTAATCACACACTCTATGGAATACAGTAGGTACTCTAGACCTAATACAGTTTTTTAGCAGACCAAAAGTTACTCTCAGAGTTCACTGTTTCAAACTGTGGACTCTGAAAAAGCATTTCATATTACCTCTGCAAGTGGTTAATAAACTGAATTCTTACAATGACTATGTAGCTGTAGAAAAAGAAGTATTTTATAAATGCGGCTTACCTATTTTTTTGTCTGCAGGGAACAGCCATAACTGACCAGTTTGAATCAAACACAAGAGGGTTTGTGAGATGCAATTTCTAGAAATAGGAATCAAAGCCAACTTTTGAGGTAGGCAAAAGTTGTTTACTGGACGTCTCATTTTATAGAGATAATTTCGAGCCAGAAATAAACAAACAATACATGTGAGTCTTCTGGGAGTCTCCAACTCCAGGTCAGCAGCTGCATTGAGTTCTTCAGATATTTGGCAAGATGCCAGCAGGGAGTCTCCTGCTGAAGACACAGTTTGAATTACTTCTCCAGAATTAATCAGTAAACCCAATGTTCTTCCCAAGTCACACCAGAATGTAATGTAAAATTTAAATGTCAGGGATTCAGAAGTGCCATAAAACAGCCTAGAAAATAAGATACTACCTTGAAAGACTGGATTGTGCTAATAGCAAGGTGCCTGACTTTTAACTAGGTAAAAGTTTTATAAAAAAAATAATTCCTTGCTACTTCACTACTCTGTTCTGTCTGATACTATTCAGAACCTTGTGTCTCAGAGAGCCCAGCATGTTAAGTGACTAACATCTATTATATGTTGTATGTTTTCTTGTTTTCTCTACAGGAACTAAAGGATATGTTCTAGGAAAGGATTCTTTTCTTTTGTTGGGATCTTTTGTTTGGATTGCCTTTTGGCTACCTTTTTAGTTTTTCCTCTTCTTACCCTGCATTTATGTGGCCTTTGCTGAAGGATGGATACTGCTACTGATGGATCATAGTTCCAGTATTATAAGGTAACTTTAATACTATTCTAGACGTGAAAAAAATTCAATTTTTTTCTTAATTTTCTTTCTGTTTTTAAGAATAAATGACAGCTCATATTGTGCGTAGGTTCCTGCTGATGACAGTCCAAGCTGCTAACAGATTGCTAATCTGATAACTGGGCTATTAAAAGATCTTGAGGAGACAATTTCCTCTTGCTTTCCAACTACAATTTGGGAAACTTATTTCCTTGTATTGAATCATTAATAATCTAAATTACTGCCATAGTACCTAAAAAGATAATGTTCCTTAAGTCAGTTCCACACATTCAAAAAGTACTCTATCCACCTTCTCATAACCACTGCCAAGGATCAGAACACACTGTGTTGTGTATGATACAGGGACAGTATCCTGGCGTGGGGGAGCTTTCTGTGTGACAGGAGAACAAAACACACCAACTGATGGTCAAAAGAAGTAAATACAAGCTAGGAATTTGACAGATGTTCCTGTCTAGTAGACAGGAACACATATTTTATATATAGATATATATATATGTAAATATATATTTTTAATACCATATTTGCTAGGTTGACAGGTGTAGACAGAGGAGTCTATATAGAGACAGTAGTTGCAAACAGAAAAAAACAAAAACAAACAAAACAACAACAAAAATAAAAAACACGAAGAAATAAATTGTCCTCTACTGATTTAATACTATATGGATATTATTCTTGAATTCCGCTTGTATTATTAAGCATATCATCAGTCCTAACAAGGCAGAAGAACTTCTAATAAGCCTTTCCATCAGAGCTATCTTCTTGATGTAAATGCAGACAGAAGTTACTTCCCACAACAACATAAAGTAATTATTCCTCAGTGTCCAAAGAAGCTACCACCCACTTTCTTCTTCAGCCCAGATGAGTTTGCTGATTAAGCCATCTCAGCAAGACTGGAAAAAGGTGTATTATTATGTTCTTATTTATACTAAGATGATTCTCAAGAGTCACAGGAACAGGGTAGGATCCTGCTGTATTAGGTACCTTAGAAAAAGAAGAACCAGAACTTCCTTTCCTGAGGTTGTATAGAATTGCCAACCTATAGGATAAATATAGGATGACATGCCATCTCTTGGAAAAAGACACTAAAGTATCTCTGCTTCTACCAGCCAGTATTAGACTGTTGGGGTCTCATAGATGGAGTCGGCAACACCAAATTCCCAAGCTGTTACTGTTCCCCCTACTCATCTGCTAATGTCAGATTAAACAGCTAAAAGTCTCTTCCCTCATCGAGCTTCTGCACCAGCCTGAAAACTACATTCTTTCTGCCTTTCTAGAAAGCATGCTATCTGGTAACACAACTGCACACCTATGCAGCAGCTGCTGTCGAAAGGAGCTACCTGCCCTCCAAAATCCCTGTAGCAGCATGGGCAGAGGGTACAAGTAATCAGCCAGGGTAGGTGTAGATGCCTCTTCACCCAGCGTTTATATTTAATCTAAAAAATAGCCCCCAAAATGAGAACACTGGTGATCTCAGATCCCACTTGCTTTGTAAAGTCCCCTCCTAAAATAAAAGCAGTCAATCAGGAACTCCTAGCTTTCTCTCTAAGCATATTTTGGGAAAGGTAAGCTTACAGAGTGCTTAAAGTCAATAAATGTAATTAATAAGGATAACACATGCAGCTTGACTATAAACACTTTTAAGTACTTCAATTAAGCAAAGGTACAGACCCACATGCTAGTAACTCACTGACTCAGTGTGTATATATATATATATATATAAAAAAATAATATTACATGACAGCACTAAATCTAAATTCTTCATTACTCGAGTTTCTTTATGTCTTCAGTTGAATGACACAGCACTTCAGGCTTCTAGGGCTGTGTCCAAATGTGGTTTTTGAGCACCCAGGTGCTTTTTAACATGCACTAAGGTAGAAAGAATTATGTTTAGTCTAGTTAATATTACTTCTGCAAGATTTTATTCTTTTTTTAACAAAATAAATTAATTGCTAAAATGTTAACATTTCTCTGTATGCTTTTGGTATTCCAAAGCAAACTGTACTGGAGAAAGGAAGAGAATTAATGGGGGTTTGTTAACTGCTTCTCTAAAGATCATGAAATAGTAAGTGAAACAAAGGAAGCGAACTAGTAGTCCAACAAATGATTTCATGAATAAGAAACAGATACAACTAGAAACTGACAGTTACTCAACGGCAGTTCTTGGCTGGTAAAGGTGAATTGGACAGGAGCAAGCAACAGTATATGTGCTCGGATTCTATATGAGGGGTCATTACTTGAAGAATAAGAACTGTCTAATTCCACATCAAAGCATTCACAGACTGGAAAGATACACTCTGAACTGCATGAGACTTGGTTCCTGTGCTTTTTGAAATTAAAAGAAATTCAGAATAGTTAATTTTCAGACATCTGTCTAGAGATGGAAGTACAAAATACTACAAAAAGAGATGAGGAATAAGAAAAAATGTGTTATACAAGAAAAGTGACTGTCATCAGGTCGTTTTGCTATCTAGTCACATTAACTGATACTTTAGTTTAACTAGTCTGAATGAGATAGTATTAATGAGTAAGAGAACACATACAGCAAGGTTATCAGAACACAGATAAGACTGCAGACACTGAATATATAACTTTTCTAAGAAACAGGGAAATGAGGGGTGAGAGACAGATGCTGGCCAAATCCACCAAACTCAATTAAAGTCCCACACTGACTTTAATGAACTCTGTCAAAACTAACTCTGATCTAATTAAAGGAGCGCCTTTTTAATATATACTTCAGAGTTAAGCTGGCACAGGAGAATAAAATTCAAAGAGCACAACAGAAATAAAGATGACTGCCTAAAGCATGAAGTGTCTCACATCTGGTTGTGTTACCATCCTATGACTGATGACACGCATTGCACTGTAGGCAATGAACTGAATTTTGTCAAACAAAATGAGCCAACAGGGGAATTTGAGCAAAGACCTTTAGAACCAAGGGCATGAAGTATTATCTTCTCAGATAAAGCTGTATTGTTATGTAAGCAACATAAAGATAGCAGAAATGTTAGCAGAAAGGTTAATCTTACTGGAGCAAAGCAAACAACCACCTCAGAGTACAAACTTCACCATATATACACTAAATCCATTGCTGCATCCACAATACTATTTTAGTTTGGTTTAGGAATGCATTCCTAAAGCAAAGAATCCTGGTTTTTACAAATTACCATGCTTCGGTGTGCCTTTCAGAGTGTAAAAATTGAATTTCTTTTGCAGAAAGGTGAATTGTTAGACAAGTCTCAAAGAACACACATTCCAGCTAACACACATCCAGTTCACGGCACAGACAAGAGCTAGGTCAAGGTAAGATCCCCAGACATATAAAATGCTTCATGAGTCATCAATACCAACTGTTTTGCTTTCTAGATCCAGTGCTAACAACCATGCTACCTGTTACGTTAACCATAGCCCACATATATGACAAGTACACATACAAATTGTGTCTGGAGAATCTTCCCAACATGTTTGGAGTGCATCACATTTGGACACAGCAGGATAAAGCAGAAGTGAGATATGTGTTGAACGAGCAGTAAAAAAAAAAACACAAAGAAACAAGCCTTCAACCTGAGTTTAGTACGAAGACTACAAGTAGAAGTGCAACAGAAAATCTGGAAAGAGCTTCAAAGGAAGTCTGAAAAGTGCACATCTGTCCCTTGCATTTCTTCCTTCAACAGAGTTCAGTCATGGAAGACACACTGCAGCAGCTGAGAGCTGTTCAGAGACAGGGATTAGGAGTAGTAACACCAAGTTACAACACCCAGGCTTCACTTTAGCCTGAAAGCTGGAACAGATATTATTTGAAGAAATTTGCTTGCCATTGGCTACTGATTCAAAAAAATTAAGGTTTATCCCACAGGAGGGACTAGAACCATTTTAAAATTCATTAGGTTTTCATAAAAGTTTTAAAACAAAAGAAAACAAAACAGAAACCACACCCTAAAGGTAAGCCTAACACGAACTGTAATATTAATGAACAAACTCGCAGTCTGAAACCGACGACAGACTTTAACTGCATGTAATACCTGAAAAGATTAAACACGTATCAGAGCTAGTTGTTTCTTTCTTTCCGTTTCTTAGTTTAGGAACTGGACAGTTAATTCTTAACACTAGTACAGCTGGTTTATAGCTAAAAGCTATTTCCCTTGGCCTATATTAAATGGTGTTTTCTTGAGAAAGTCAATAAAGTATACCCAGGGAAAACTGAAGTATGAAAGAGATTTCTTATAGTGGAAAACAACCAGATGTCATTGACAGTAATGTGCCTCCTTATTGACTGTTTCAACCCAAAGGTCAAGGGATGAATGAGCCATGAAACACTTAATTATGGCATTTCTTTGAAACTAGGATACTTCCCAGATTTAGTCCTGTATTAGTCTATTGGAGTCAACAGTTCAACAATATGTGAAAGAGTAAAATGGCTTAGTTGCTCTAAAGTGGCAAGGGAAAAGATACCAGTTTTGCCTTTTGTTTAGTACTTAATTCCTACTGGAAACAAAAGCATGCAAGTTAACGCTATTTTAAGCCATAGCTGCCTAGAAACACTAGGAATTAACTCAGGTAAGTAGAGAATATACAAAAACCTCACTGAGTTCCAATAAATTTTCTTCCAGAAAGACTAACTTATATCTCCCTTTCATTGTGCTGTTAGACACACTCAGTAAGTTTAGACGCTGCAGACACCTTTTATACCATATTAGAAAACTACCAATTTGATGAAACTGCCTAAATGCCGTATTACTTCAATTCATTCCTTAATAAAGCTGTCATTTTATTTATTGTAGTCTCAGTAGTTCTAATCCTTGGAAATAAAGTTCATTGTTGTTCAGACCTCTTACTACATTTTATAGATTCTTCTTGCCCTGACTACGAGTTGGAGCAACATACTTCAAAATAAAATTAGAAAAGGTGGTGTAAATTATTTCTAGATTAATATCTAGCAGCTAACCACAGGTATTTCAAAGGACATCTGATGAGAAGGCTGTCCAAATACATCAAATCCCCAGTACACTGCACATCTCTGAGGAAAAAAAAAAAAAAAAGGTAGCTGAAATATCAATAGCTGAAGTCTGTTGTAGATGATCTGATAGTAAGGGGATGCCCTTGGAACATTTTTATACCTCAAATTCATCTGTAACATCTCCATTCTTTAAGGAAAGAGATAAAGTAGCTCATGTTTCAGAATACCATATCATGTCTTCTCTTGGAGATGGCTGGATATTGCATTACAGCATTTAGAAACAGTAACACCCGTAAGTGTTGCTCTGTGGCAGCTTGCCGAACAAGGACGTTGTGAGATGGGGTCCCAACTTTGTGGCAGTCCACAAGGCTCATTCCTGCAACCCCCAGCAGCCCAAGAACTTGCAATGGCATTTTTCTGGGGCTTCTGCAAAACGGAATATTTTGAAAATGTCCATTCTCTGAATAACTTCTCAGGCATGACTTTATTTTCATTTTGGGAGAGAGGGGGCTTTAAATATTTTTTAAATATTGCTATCAGTCTTCTCCATATAAAACATACACTTTTATTTAACTGTTTGTGCTCCATAATGTATTGGATATTCTCCAAAAAAATTATGAAGCCACAGGAGAAAGAGTGACACAAATTAGCAAAATACCAGAGCTATCTAGAATTTGCATTGCTGGACAATACAGCAAATGTATTTTTGTGAATACTTAAAATATTCTCTATACTTCAAGTCCCAAGGAAAGTTTGAATAGAAAAACAATAAAATGTAACACTGAATAATGTTCACACTAGATAAATTGCTCTGGTATATTAACCTAGAGGTGACAGGAGTCATACGACTGCATATTGCAGGCATGTTGCAAGAGTGACTTTTGTCTCACCACTGGTATAACATAATGATAAATTTCTGGTGGGTGCTTGAGTTGCTTCTGTCCTTCAAAGCATTTTCTGGGAAACACTATAAAGATCTGCAGTTAATCTATGCCAAAGCCATTATGAAACCTGTATGTAAGTAACTCTTTAGGGATGAGTGTTGAGATAACACTCTTAAGCTGGTTTGTATTTCTAGTCTACTTTATGTCCTGATGCTCTCCATAGAAACAATTTAGCTGATAGAATCAATGAAAAGAGATACAAAATTGCTGATGACACAATGCTAAGCAGCAGTTCAAATAATTTAAGATGACAGAAGAAGGATTATGAGGGACTTAGCCATTGAAAATTACCAAGTGTTTGTTGGCATTCAGTGTAGATGGCTACAAAATTAGCTGAGGCATTTGAAATAGCTGTTGAAGGACACAGAGATTTGGACAATGTCCAGTTAAAAAAAAAAAAAAGCTAACGTTTAACAATAATTGACTGTTACAGAAGAGCCATGTAGGCCAGTACTCTTTTTCAGTAAGAAAAAAAAAATAAAAATTGAATGAGGGATGTGATTTTTAGACGGTTTATGACTTTATTCAAAGGAATGGATAAAATATTAAGGATGATTAAATCCTCTAACTGGGAAAAAGTAAAAGTAAGAAATCAATGATCGCAAATATATTAATGATTTGAGGTTTTGTTAGTTTGTTGTTTTTTTAGAGCTTTAAGAAATGGTAAATCAAATGCATAGCAACATTACAAGAAGAGCCTCACTGCAAGCACAGTAAAATCTTTTCCTCAGTGCTGTGGTTATTTTAGAGAACATTAGCTGTAGACATTAGAATCTCTTTTGTAGACAAAGGGCAATCAGTACCAAAGGACTCATCTTTGACAGTTGTTGCACTGGTATCTAGATTAGAACTGAGATAACGAGACAATAGAATAAAATCTGTGATATAGTTTTGATTTGTTGATTAGAAGTAGAAAGCAAGATGTACTGGTCTGATTCATATTGTATGAATATAATTGGAAAAAGTAAAATTTTAATGCTAGAAATCAAAAGCAGTCCTGAGGATTTCTGCCAAAGTATTTACTTTCTTGAGAAAAAAGCTTTTCCATTTATATACAGACCGACTTGTTGGTCACTATTTTGGAGATGCTTGTTGTCCCAACTGGCAAGTTCTCACCATGAGTTGTGTCCAAACACTGTTAGTCTCTGCAACATAAACCACCAGTACAGCTCTTCCTAAAGAATATCCTAAATCCTGAACTTTCAAAGACACAATAGTACTTTCAACATTTGTATGGTGTCCTGTAATAGACAGCAATTAAAAAAATAATTTGGGAAGCTGCTAAATATGCTACCTTTTCTGCACCAAGAAATGAAAAAAATACTACCATTTGAGATGCTAATAAATTACATTATGAATTTGGATTATTTCTTCAAAGAAATTGCTATAATGGATTATAAGTATGTGTCATTTTTAGCTGGATAGTTTCTGAGGAGCAGATGCTCTAGGGAAAGTCAAACACTAAAACTCCCATTAAATTCTCTGTCTCACAGAATAGCTAGGATGAAGTTAAAATCAACATTAGAGCCAAGAATATTCCGAGGGTTGATGAGATGTGCATCCTTTAGATGCCCAAGTGACTTTTTTTTAGCTCAGGGACTCATCTTGACAAATCTAAATACACTCTTAACCTGCTCGTAACCCTGTAGCTTGAATTTGGTGGTAAAAGCTGACTGAAGAGCACATCACCTGTCCTCACACAACCCATCCTTTCTGAGGGGGGCCCACAGAGGTGCTGTTGAGCACTTGGAAGCACCTTTCCATTCCTGCCCCGGGGGTTAAGCCTGTTTCTTCTATGTCACTGATACAGGATTTTCTTTTTTCAACATTTACAGAAAATGCCATCAAGTTACCTGCGAGTAGCGAGTGCATATGGAAAATTCAGTGCTCTTAACGGCCCAACACATTGCATGGTAAGGGGCATTCATTCACTTACAGTCCTTTTCATGACACAACATAATGCATTGTGGCTTATTTGGGTGACAGTATCAGTTTGTGAATCCATATATTTATTTGAAATTTACACAAACTCAGATCTCCTTAGGGTTTCTCAGGCTCAGCCATACACATTTTCACTGTAGCAAGCATCTCTGAAAGAGATGGGGTAGGGGCAGGGAGGGGAAGACAGTGAAAGAAGCTCTCTCTGATTCTTCTGCTTTATAACTTGGCTTGAGTTCTGTTGGTATAAACACCAAAAAGGACATAAGCTCATGGAACATCTGCTGGGTTAGATATCTCAATGCTAGCAAGTTTAACACAACCTGAAACATGGTATTGCAGCCAGAAGTCATCAAAACTTAAAATCAAAAAGACTGGTACAAACTGCATTTTAAAATTAAAATGAACAGTTCCTGAAGACAAGAACAAAATTATAGCCAAGTTTTCAATTTTTCCAAGAAGCTAAAACTCTATGTAGACAACAGAGCAATAACAATATGAGATTGCCATCTGGCTTTCCTTATTTATAAGAGGCATGACAGGATGAACAGCCAAAAAGGAGCAATAGATGATAGATTGCTGCCTTCAATACCTCTTCAACCTCTGTCTGATCCCTAAACTGTGCTGACTGAGGCTAGGGGGATCCTAACTCTAGACTTTTACTGATATTTTTTTACTAGTGTGATTAATCTTAATTTTTCCCTTTGTTCCTTTTTTCTTCTTGCTTTTTTCCTAGTAGACCTGCCTAACACAATAACAATTTTGAAAAATCACTAGGAACCTTCACCTAGAAAGACAGCAACTTCTCAGCTACCTGGAAAATTTTAGAAATTCCTTGGTCTCAAGTTTTCTGATTAATGTATATTCTATATCTCCATTTCTCCAGTAAAGAGTCTGCAAGTGAAAATTATCATCAGGCAGAAGCTGCATTTCCATTTCTAATTCTTTTTCGCAGAGACAGAAGCTGCATTTCCAATTCTTTTTTCTCAGAGGTGCACATACTGATCAGAAAATAAAAATTAAAAGCATCGCTATAGAAGCTATGTAAGTTCAACTAATGTATCTGCAACGTGTTTTGAATGAAAGATTCCTCTAAATAAAGACAGGCATCATAACAGTAATACTACAGGCAACTGCGTGTTCCCTTCCTCCACAGTAACGCTCCCTGGGAAGTCAAATCAAAATACTTTGGGACTGAAAGAAGTGGAACAATACAGGGCTACACTCACAGGCATACTGTTGGGTACAGAGCTGAAGCATCCCACTTCTACCTAGTGCAGGCTCCAGGGGAAAGACCACAGGGCTGCAGCAGCAGACATCCACCAAGACTGCTTTGAGTTAGCACTGAAATAACCACCTTACAAAAGTTAAGAAATGGGGAAAAGAATATTTCTTCTCTCTTTCAAAGATGCAAAATTAAAACCCTCCTTGCCCACGTGGATTTGCTAATACAACACAACAGTATGTTATATATACACTTATATTCTAGTAGCTTGGAATAAGTTCACTGCCTCTAAATGCCTACTACTCTCCAGTGAGGAACTCTAAGCTTTGGCCCTGGAAAATAGTAGCATTAACCCAAACACTCTACGCTCATGAAGCCTTTTCTAGACACCTCTGCTCCCCCTCTTCTACATCATTTTCTTGACTGTAAGCACTCTTACTGCCCCGCCACTGGATATTATGTTGATTCCATAATTAAATTCATTCACATGCTTCAGCCATACAATCTTTTTATTCATACACTACTCTTTTGTAGCCTGACCCCAAAATAAAAGAGAATAAAATAACACCCCAGCAGCTCCACACCTACCCCAGAGGCAACACAGTCTCTAGCACTCTACTTATATCCTTTCCTCAACTTCAGGCACTTCATGTGCATGAAAGCAACCATTCACTTTCACCCAAATATCTCCAGCCCTTTGCTCCTTTCTCTTCTTTTTAAGTCTAACAGGATTCAGGTGAAACATTTCTTTCGATCTCCCATCTGAGTAGGTTACTTGAATGACAGACTTCTTGTATAGCCATTTTAACAGCACTGGGACAGACATCACCATCTCTGCTCAGCCTTTAGTTGTTGTGATCTATCTGATCACAACAGTTTAAGCATCTTCTGATGCTCGTAGGACTCACAAAGCATTGCCAAAGCAGTTGTAATTATAAATACAGATTCTTTCATTAGTAACAACAGCCATTTCAGCAAATTTTCACAATTTAAGGTAAGTGCTTTTATTTGTCATCCTGTTTTGGATTGATTCTGGTTTCCAAAAGAACTGGATTTTAAGATAGCCAATTTTGAACTGTCTTTGGAAATCCTTATATTGTACTCGCATATGAAGATCTCTGTGGATGTCTGTTTTGCTTCACTCATCTGCCGTGTTTTCAAAGGGATGGGAGAAGATGGGATTTATTCTGTCTCTCAAAGTCTGCACTAACCTAACATTCTCATTAACATCAATACCCTCATAATAATTCCATTAAAGGGAGAGTTTACATAATAAGTTTTAAAAAATAATTTTTAAGCTGCATATGAGTTTACAGATAGAAATATAGGAATATCAAGCAGGACAAATTATGTTCGGTCTACTTATAAAATATTCTGGTTTCTTCAGTCTTATAATAGGAGTGGAAGAAATACAGGAAAATGAAAATGCCAGTACTGTTCATCTTAAAGTTCAAATAGTCTGAAACAAAAGCACTGACTGTTTGATCATCAAAGAATACAGCTTTGGGTACAAGCACTTTGAAACAGAAATGATCTAAAAGTATGTGTGCTCCTTAGCGTGCTAATTGCTCCAATTCTGAGCAGTGATACAGTTCTACCTAACTGTTCTTCTTGCACAGTGCATACACTTCATAGTTCAAACCCCAAAAAACATCAGAAAGAGAATTCTAATTACATGTTTCATTAACTTTCAGAAAAATAGTATGCACTATTGACTTTCAGGTACCATAATAAATGATGCTAGGTGCTTTTTTTTTTCCCCTGAACTAATTTATTCTCAAGTCTCCCTCCTGGCAGAGAAAAAAAAAAAAAAAAAAAAAAAAAAAAAAGAGAGTGGAAGGCGGGTGTATTTAGTTTTAGACAATTGCTGGAGAATGACAAATGGATAGTCTATATATTTTAGTTAAATATCTACTCACTCAGTATGAACAAACTTTATCTGACTGTCAGAACATCTGCTAAAGGAGATGTTCAGAAGAGCTTTTGAAAGTCCAAGTTAAAATACAGGATGGGTTGGTGGTTTTTTTAATACTTTTTTTAAAGACCGCTCATAGGTGGCAAGTTTATCTCTGAATATCTACCTCTTCATAATGCACTGACTCCATTCTAACTCACTTTTAAAACTCTTTCAAGAAGTTGTATGGATATATTTTTGGAGCACATTACAGCAATTTAGTATATAAACCACTAGAAAAGTAGATTTACTTTTTTCAGCCACATAAAATCAGATAGTCCAAGCTAGATAACCTAGCTCCCTACTGCCTCTACCTGAGAGGTGTTAGGCAGCAGGAAAATGGAGCTCTTTTTGCAAGCATCCATTAAAGACAGTTTCACGTTCTCTCTCTTCCACACACCACCACCCCAAGGCCTTTTCCTTTCTCCTAAAGAAATTAACTTTATGATAATTTTGTTCCTAGCTCCTATTTTTGACTTGATGAAGCTGGCACTTTAATCAGGAAAGTTAAACTTAAAAGTCAAGTGCAATCAGGGAATTTTAGGCAAGAAGTGATTATGATAAGTATTTCAAGTAAGCAACTAATACCATACTAGTATAAAAAGAAAACACTCTTTAAAATTGAAACAAATTAATTTCACGCTATCTCTTTGTTTTGATTTATAACACAAAATAAAAATGGTTTGACATGCTCCTATCTTCTCCTTATTTTAGGAGAGGAAACATTTTTGAGAGGCATATTTAAGCACAGAAAAAAAGTAATGAAATCTGATATTGTAATTTATTTTGACAGCCTGCACAAGAAGCAAAGACTCACCAGAACTAGAAACTTAACTCCCCCCTAACGTGCCATGTTTCAGATCAAGTGTGTAAGTACTTTGATGCAAAGCAAAAAAAGAGCTCTTGGTATTATTTTATATGCACACTGCCTCTGTTCTGTCAGTACTGCTTCTCAGCTGTGCAACAGGACATATGCAGCAGATGACAGTAAATGATATTCTGAACACCAAGGCAAAGGGCTTTGATTTTGTACTTGTAAGAAATTCATATAAAGAGTTATTAAGGCAAGCTCACCAAATACTGTGTGCATAATATGTTCTGAAGCATCTCTCCATTACATGTGGGAACTGAACAACAAAGGCAGATGTAATTTCTTCTCCTCCACCCAAATCTTTAAATCTCATTCAAATCCATTTAGTTTTGATTCTATTTCTCAATATGATCAGGAAGATATGGGATATAAGTCTGTGGGAATAGCGCTTTTGGTATCTTTCACCCTCTTTCACCCTAGAGACTGGACACTAATTATACTGCATTTCCCACGATATACTACAGGATTTTAGCCATAAGAGAATATAAATATATCATGGGATATGTACTTGATGCATAGAGGGCTTCTCAAGGAAAACCTGGACCTCAGAAGACCTGGAAGTACAAGTTTTCTCAGGTGCTTCCATGAAGCTTACAGAAAGCAATAAAATTATATTGTTATGAGAATATGACCATATTCTTCAGTGAAGTAGAGAATTCAACTGAAATGGAACTCTTCCACAGAATTTAATCTGCAAATAATAATAATAATAATAATAATAAAAATAATCTGAAAACATTTTAGTAGAGGAAGAGTCTTACTGAAAAAAGTTTCACGTTATCATTACTTAGAAATTGCTTAAAATGTCTGTTTAAAAATTCACAAAAAATAAGCTCCACCTCTAGGACATCAATAAAAATAAAAGATGAGGAATTTTTGGCTGTTGCGGGGCTTTGGGACATCACATTACTTTCAGACAAATTGTGTTAAATTGTGTGACAGTGTTCAATTCCCATCTTTTCCATAGGTGCTGACTGCATGTGAACTTGTGACAAACAAGTTGACAAAATGACAGCATTTCAGACTGTTAAAGGAACTATTTGTATGTCCTTCCAGCTCTTCCAGTATTCAGTTTAGTGGCTCTTAGTCCCTGGACAAAGCACCTAGATTGCCCAGACATTGTAATATGACAGGTGACAGAAGTGAATTGTTTAAGTGCTGCATGAACAATGTATATGATCTTGCAAATGCAGAAAAAATGGTCTGTTTAGATGTATCTTGATAGCATACAAATATGAATTTCTAGTTTTCTTGTTTTTGTTTCCCCTTCTCTTCCAGGCACATTAGTAGCAAGGTCACATGCATTGATGCCATCTCCTTGTGCCACGGCACCACTGGCTGCAGCTCTGCACCATCCATCCCCACACATTGCTCAGTAAAGCCTTTGACTTCAGTACTACCAAGGCTCTCGCTGGTCCAGCAGCCCTGAGACATCAGCGGGCAGCTCTGCAACATAGGGACACAAGAGTGCCAGCTCACAGGGAGCTGTTCCCAGCTGAGAAGGGAGCAAGCTACTGGATCTTTCTTACTCGCATAGAGATGAAAGTTCATGTTGGTGAATGCAAGTGCTCAGACACAAAGGGTTACCTCCATGCCCTGCCATGTGAAACTGAGAAGTTAGATTATTCTGCATCTCTACATTTACTTCTGATATATTTCCATTAAGTATGATTTTCTTAAAACCCCCACAAAGGTACAGTTAAACAGAATTTGGTTTTAGAATGTGTTATTATTCTAAGTGGTAACATACAGTAAAAAAAGTTAAGATACTAAAGATTTATCAGAACATTAATGGAGATTGCTCATTGTTTCATGTCTTAGCAGCAATACCCATTTGCAACTCAAGTAATTTTGGAATTTGCAAAATTCCAAGCTTTCTACTTGGAACAAATAACATAAAATGAAATTATTTGTTAATGTCTTCTTTGCACACATAATAATTAAATATAAAGTTTAAAGAAATTTCCTTTTCTGTTTCTGAATCAGCTTCTATGCCTTAGGATATAAGTAACTGTCATGAGTTTCCAAAATTTCAGGCTAAACCTAGCATCTTTGGAAATTATTTTTAATTGTCTTTTAAAGTTTCAGCCAGTCATGTTGAAGTATTTTATATAGAGAAACTATTTAAAAGAGAATGGAAGAATATTGATTATTATTTCCAGTAGAGCTATACTCCACACCTGTATTATACTAGGCAGATAATTAACAACCAATGTCATCTGAAGACAGTGGGGAAAATTTACATTAAAGTATAATTTTTGAACTAAGTAATTGCATTTGTTATGGGCCTTTCAGGGAATTAGCATGTGAAGTTCAGCCTCACCATTTCAATTACAGATATAATATACGTAAATGAAGCCAAGTCAATATTCTCAGAAGGCAATTTCATAGATGCCAATATCTGGTCGGATTTTTCAAATAAAAATCTATGCATAGCAAGGAACATTTGGGTTTTGTTTTGTTCTTTTCTTAATCTAGTATTTTGCCACACAGATTTACATAGATCAACATTTATTTAAAAGAATCTTATACTCTATTTTCATTCCATGTTTTCCTCATTTATTTAAAATCTTTCTCTTTCATGTTCATTTTAGTACTTATGCAACGTACCTATTTCTTTCAACCACTGGGCACCTTGTAAAATAAGGGATACAAATCACCTTGGTGTCATTCATATTTTATGCCATTACTATATATTGGTGATACTGGAATCTGTGATGCTATCATATACTCAATTACTTTTTTTATATATGGTCATAAGACACTATAAACTAAAGGCAACTGCCATGGTTCCATGGTCAAACCAGAGAGTTAAGGATTTAATTATGCCAAAAAGATGAGGCATTAATCTTTGTGGTCTGCACCAATTTTAGCAATGCCACCTCTCCTTTGATTTGGTAAGTGTATACCTAATTACACCAGATATTATTTCATCTCTTTAGTTCACTGCTACTACCATCAGCATCACCTACAGTAAACTCATTCATTTTTTATATTAATCTTGGCCAAAACCTCATAGGTTTTGACCTAGAAAATAATATTTTTTACATTTTCCTAGAAGGAATAAATGAACTACTTATAAATCACTAATTTGCAGCCCTCTAATGATCAAGGTTATCAGACTAATGTGTTTTTAAACTGATTAGGATTTGTTCATTCATGCCAATAACAACCGTAACCTGAGTGTAGTAAGAACTGGTATTAAAATATCAGCTTTCAATTGAAAGAGAAGGACTGCAGACTTCTATGCTTCACTTGCCACTTCCTAGCAGCTGTAGCGTATGGATTAAGTTATGTTAAAAGAGTTAATTTTAACCACAGCTGGCACACTCTGACTGAGGCAACTGACTGGCAGTGCTGTACCTATAGCTACATCCTATTACTTTTTTTAACCTGTCCTCCACATGGTCTTTGTCTGTTGGTTTGTTTCCTTTATCTAGTGATGTCTTTTCTTTTATGTCATACTGTCTTTCAGTCCAAAATTGTCATTAATTGTATGTTCTACATTCTAGAATCTTCAAAAGAAACACCTACAGACGTGTAACACAATAATGTAATAGATGAATCATAGCCACGCATTTATATTCACATTCACTTCCTCTGGACTGGTTTGTGATTCCTTAAAGAGACACAGATGAAGTGCTTGGAATTTCTACAGCAGTTACCCATATTCATCTCCTTGTGCAATTTCATGCAGACATTGCTTGAAAACCAAGTGGGCCTAGTGATCTCTGCAAGGGATGAGTGGGTTTAACATCCAGAAGAATGATGAATTTTGCTGCTTTTGTTGTTACATTTCAGTGCTGGTGCTTGCTTAGATGCATCTAAAATGGATCAACAAGCCCACAGCTACTGGCAGTTCTGTCTTTCCTGCATGTTTTAAATATCATCGGGGTAGGCTGTGTCACAATGTTTAGTGTGTACTGAGCAAAAGCTGTGTCATTCGGGAGCAGAGATGAGTGATACTGTCTGTGTACTAATTATTTTTCTGGATGTTGCTAGCAAGCAAAAAAAAGCCAAGTAAATTACATCCCATGCAAAGTGCACATTCGGCATTTCCATGAACTAGGGAATTCCTACAACTGCGTACCATGATTTCTATAACGCAGCAAGTAATACACAGTACAGCTTCTCACTTCCTACATGGTAACTTCCCCAGCTAGACTGATGAAGTTGATAAAATAAGTGAATTCTTATTCACTTCCCACCTCTGTTCGGTTTTAGAGCCTGTAGCAACCTTGAATTGGCTTGAAAATTCACCTAACTTCTTCCACTGCTTCTCCCCACAAAGTGTTGCAGCCAAGCATAATACTTCATTTGTACTCAAAACCTAATGAGAAAAATTACTTAAAAAGTAGATTGACATTTCTTTTGAGCACTATCACAACAAGCCAGATGATACATTCACCTGCTGCTCATGCATGGCAACAGTGAATTAGGAGAAAATACAGATTTGTTAATGAACATTTAATTGCCATGGGACTGAAGAGGCCTTGATTTTTATGCTGTAATATTTCTAAGGCTCTACCCATTTGATGCAAATAAGTAAAAAAGAATTCTTGATAAAGCAGGAAAAATTACGCCTTTTTTATGTTCTTATTGAATTTCAATAGTATTTGAGGCCTGACCCTTTCTCTGCCTAGCTCCATGGCTGAGATGCTATTTGGCTGCTTAATTTTCAACCTATTTCCCGAGAGTTGCTGTTCAGCAGCTTCCCCTGCCTGCTGGGTAGTCATCCAGAGCCGTCCCCAGGCTCTCCACTCCACACTTTCAGCCATTTTCTATGCTTGTGATTCTTCCAACACAGAAAGATATAGAATTCCACATTATTTTTTTTAAAAAAGGGCAGGGGTGGGGGGGGGGGCAGACAGGGCAGGGATGTACCTTCTTGAATACTCAGGGCAAACCTGTGCCCACTGAGAACATTTATGGCAACTGAATGATAATGCCGAATGAAGAAGGATAAAAGCCTGACTCCTACCCTGCTGTTTCAGGGGGACTAGCTGAGATTAAAAGGAGTTAAATAGCTTGACAAAGGCACCTAACAGCTCCTGTGCCTTTCAGCCATGTGCTCCAAGGCTCTCTACATAGATAGTCCTGCCCATTAATTAAAGTCAGTTTTCATCTTGAGTTCTGAAGGAAGAGAAAGAAAACAAAAGCAGTTTTAATCTAAACTGTTTTCATGCTGTCTTTCTGAGGAAGGGAGATATGACTGAAGAGAGAGCACTTCCCTGACCAGCTAAGCTGCCACAATGAAAAAGGCACTCTCAAAATCATTCTTAATTAATGAGTATATGAACTGAGGGATGACTTCAAGGCTGAGAGTAACCACTGAAATAGTGACTGACTGTAAACCAACAGGACTAACTCCTCAGATGCTATACAATCACAGTAGTACCATCTGGCACGCAGGGAAAAGTGCACTCTCCTGTCCACTACTCAATTGTTAAAACCTCAAGTTTCTCATAATAAACTTTAAAAAGAACGCATTATATTTTTAATCTCCCATTCCTCAGTTGTCTTGAGAATATTTCTTTCAACTAGAAATGTAGTCACATGTCCTATTTGGCTTACCCTTCTGAGTATTTTATTCTTCTCAAAAATACATTGAGATGAATACACTGGAGAAAACAGATAACCCATCAGCCAACTCATGATAGCTGGAATCATTGATGGGAAATGCCTCAGAGCATGAGTTGTAAAAGCATTCATTTTTCTTTCCACATTACACAAAACCCCTTCAATGGTATCAAATAGGAATAAAAAATTAGAACGCCTCACTGTCAGGTAGGAAGGATGACCAGTGTTACAAGTTCTTGGAGTTCATTACGGCAGATTCTGACTGTGACAGCCAAAGCTTTTGTAAGGACACCCTGTTCATATCTTAGACTTTTGATAGTAACAGAATAAAATCACGATCATGCAAGGATCTGGTCACAGAATCAAACATTTTGTCTAGTTAGTCACAACGATCATGACAGTTTCCTCTTAATCCTCTCTCTGCAGAAAACAGGCCCCCCATTTTGCACAAGAACATAATTCCATTCTTATAAAAGCCCTCTAAATAACTCCTTCACTTACTTATTTCAAACTTATTTAGCCATTATCAATGCATAGTTACTAGAATACACTTAACATTTCTGAAAGATGGAGTTTTTTCCTCCAAATTAATACCAGAATGGAGTTTCTCTTTCTTAGGTACTCTTTCTTAGACAAACTGAGATACGAGGCTCTTGAATATAAGAAATAAAACTGACTGTGCTATTAAATATGTTAATAAACAATACAATATGCCTGGAGCTGCATGACTTGGTCCATGAGTTGCTCCTTACCATAGTCAAAGTAAAATAAATAATACTTTATGATTCTGTGCAAATGAAAAAGGTAATAAGGTTTTATTTATCATTAATAAATCCACTAACACTGTTATCTTCAGGCAAAGGAATGTTCATGCTCTAGATCATAATTCCTGTTCATAGGAAGGGAAGAATTTTTTTTTGTCTATTCTATTTGTCTATTCTACAAAGACAAATGTATTAAAACTTACCAGCCATACTTGCAGTATAGCATCTGTCACCTTTAAAGGTGACAGAATATATACATATATACAAGAGATATATGTCTTTTATATGTATATATATACACAACATATATATGTATAAGGAATATATACATATATCTTGCAAGATTCTTCTCTTAGTTCACCCCTTTTAATTATTGCAGCTGGTTCAGTGCCAGATGTAGTATAACTAGACTTTTCTTCCAACCATATGCCTTAACATGTTAGGCTTTTCCACCACGGCTTCATCGCTCTCTAGTGGTTTATATTCTTTAGGTGACAGAATGCTTCCAGATCAGATAATGTCCAAATACAAACCTCACTGAATTAAAGTGTTATCTTTTTTGGCTCTGAGTGTTGTATTTTTCTAGTCTTTCATGGCACTAGATCCTCAGCTAATATTAACTCTCAGCTGGAAACACTCAGCCTTCAGTTTACCTACCTGCCATTCCCTAAACTGTTCTTTCCTTTGACTCAGCAACACAAATTGTTTCTGTCAAATATATTCTGACAAATATTCTCAGTCCTTTACAATGTAAATATAACCTGAAGGTCTGTCTTCTCGCTCAAAGTAAGTCAATGTTACACTAGGATCATCTCAGAAGCAGAGAGTAAAGGTTCCCCCAAAACATCATTAATGCTACCATCAAAATTCATTCTAATCTTGACCCAAAAAAGAAATTGTGCTTTTGCTGCTTAGGCCTTCACAGCCCCACTAGTGGAGGTACAGAAAGCATGCTGTCAGAATCACATACTGAGACCAGGCTTTCAAACGCACTCAGAGGAACAATAAAAGCCTGCAAGATTCTGAGCACTTTTGAGAATCTGGACTCTAATCACCCTTATTGAAACGTCAAATGGCACCAATCAGCAAGAAGCATCGGGCTAGCCAGCATACCTTAATAGAAGCAATTGAGATGCAGTCTGTAAGGTGTCATGTTCAACTAGTACGGGTATTGAACAAAAAGCAGTCCCTTAATTTGGGACACAGACATACCCAACTAAAATTAAAACGTATGCCTTTTCTTATTTTAAAGGGATTTATTTTTATTAGTTTGATGTAAAGGAGAAATGGCATTTAATACCATATCATTGCCATAGGCTTCAGGCAGAAAATTAAACATGTTTATCTCTTTTGGGCAATTATTAACACCCAAGAGGAGCCTTTGATTTTATCCCTGAGCATTACTTGTTAATTGTTTCTGTGAACACAATAAGAAGTTTCAGCTCAAAACAATACGTCAGCACTGCCTGCCTAAGTCTAGGGATGCCATCTAAGAGCCTTGTAAGCCAGCAGCCATAGCTTGTCCTTGCAGATCAACACCTGTACACTTTATAGCCTATATGCATAAAAGCACCTCAGCTCTTCCTGCTATAAGGTAATGGTCAAGAACAAAAGTTAGTTAGGGCTGAACAGCCACAAAGAAAAGAGGATAAATCACAAGTATATTGATCCTTTTGACTGAGATCTATTTTCACTTCCTGCTTTTCTTGGAATGCCGGACCTTTGTCTATACATTACTTTTTGCTCCTATATACATTTATGTATCTTAGCAAGATAAGGGGGGTCTCAAAGCCATTCTGAAGGACAGTTGTTAAAGCAGAGCATCATCCTCCCATGTAATGAAGAAATGAAATAAGCAAAATTAGAATGTGTTTTAGACTTTAAAATACCAGGAGTAAAAGATAATGAAACAGATTTTTTTTTACTTTTGCTCATTTAAAAAGGTAAATTAGTCATGCTCCCTTGTCACACTTCTGCAAAGCATCCTTAACAGCTACATTGGAAGATTGGGCTTCCTCTGCTCTGTAGAGTGAATACTCAAGTGACACAGAACCATGCTTGAACTGTATACTTCATGCTTGAACTCTCACAGAGAGTGGATAAACAGAAAAAGGAAAAGTTACTTGGTGTGCAAGGGCTTCACAGCTCATAAGATTTAGAGCAGCTTCAAGCTAAGTGACCACACTTACATAATGCTGCCAGAGTAATGAAAGGCAAGTGCCTTTGCCTTCCCTTCTGCCCACCACAGTTTTGCTGTCACTTTGCTGACCCACTAAATGCCATCCACTAGTGATCTTTACCCACTAAACACAAGGAGTCACCCTATGTGTGTACGAGCACCTGTATGTCCATACAAAACATCTTGGAAAAGGACATAAAAAGACTAAAAAGACTACCTCTTTAACTAGCACACCAATAAGCAATTTAACTGAAAAAAAATTGTAAAAGAAAATCTACAAACCAAAGTGTCCTTCCTTTGAGTTCAAACCTCAGCTTTGTGGCTCATTCCAAACCAAGAACAATCTTATTGCCATAGCTTAAATTCCTACTTAAGAGTCAGCAACTCTTCTGGAAACTATTCAACGGCCTACAAAGGAAGTTGAGGGAACAGTGATTTCGTTCAAATAAATCATAGATTGGCTTTGGTTCAGAAACTAGCACATGAAATTCAAATATGTCGTACAGAAAGGCAGACTAATTGATTCAAATCGCCTTTGGTAGCTTACCAGCTGTGTGTAAAAGAGCCACTACCCCAATTACAGAAAGCCAGAAATCTTGTTCAGACAGGCAGAGCATTTATGAATGAGTAAGGTTTGCAGTCTGGTGCCTGTAGGAAAGAAGCAGGCCTTCAGATCCTCCTTTTCCAATTATTAGCTTTTAAACTGTTACAGGACTGTTGCCTTTATTATACAAATACTTGATGAAGTCTTCAAAGAACAGGGGTCATCTTCTTTTGTAAACAAATAGATAATTTCTTTAGTTTTGTTTATACAGTTTCTGGCAGAGCACAGCATCTGTCTCAGACGGGCCTACTAGACATTAACGCCACACAAGTACTTTAAGGTACCACACACGCCTGCATCTTTGCAGTCTCTGGTGTTCTCTTTGGTTAACATAACTCTATAAAACAGGGTCCTATTTTATGTACAAAATTTGGAGTTGATGGCACAAAATCATTATCTTATAGTTTCATTTTGTTCCTGTTCACTTTCATAGTGGCTCAATTACCACGTTATTTATAGCCTTTTGAGAGTCCAATTATATTGTTAGACATCCTGATATATTTGTGGATGGATATTTTCTGCAAAAAACCCTTCATGCTTATTCTTATTATTAACCTAGCAGATATCAAGTTCTGGAACACCAACCAGGATTAATTAAGTAGGCACAACACTGCTGAAATCTCCTCTGGTTTGCTCTGTCTATTGTCACTGACATTTCTACAATCAGCAAAAGACCTGCTAAAGAAATATGTGACTAATGCTGAAAAAATCCAGCCTAATGAGACCTCCTGGGAAACCACCTCTCTTTATGTGATCAAAGGAGGAACTTTCACTTCCTCCTAGTTCAGATGGGAAGGGTAACAGGCTGCATAAATGTATACAGTAGCTATCTGTGCTAATCTGATAAGCAGCACAATAGCTTTAAATTACTCCTTTTGACTTCACACTGAAATGCAAGTCTCATCCATAAGACTTACAGTAGGCTCTGCATCTACAAAGCACAATTCTGCTGTCAACAAGCTAGAAGAATTTACTTCGTAATTGCTTGACTAGTAATTTACTTTCATTGTCTATGACCTATTAAAACCTGGTAAGCTCAACAAACCATATGCAACTTGATAACTGCTGTCTTATGTTTACCAATCTGATGATTACCTATTTGTTCACAAGGATATAACAGCATCACAATTCATAGAGATGGCACAGAAAAGCAAAGTGCCAATCCTACCTCTTTTCAGGCTTTGAGAGTCTTTATGGGTTCCTTGTATATGACATTGAAAGACAGCGAGAAAAATAAAGTTTCTGTTGAACTGACCTCCAGAAAAGAGTCTCTATTCATCGAATACTGAAGATGTGTAGGCAACTATGCTTCTAAATTACATATTCAAATTGGCTGCCCATGATGCCCCATAAGGTGCCTTGTTATCCATCCTAATCTTTCCTGTCTTGGGGGGCAAGAGGGATCAAATCAGTTCTTGTCCTATGAAGTTAACAGAAGAGCTCAAATTCCAGAAAAATCAACTACTTTCCTCTGCGTTCTGATCTACTCAACTCACACTGTTTATATGACCCCCTGCTGCCCTCCTTGGTTGAAATCTGCTGTAGCTGCTGCAGTCTTTGAATGGCCCTTGCCAAACAGGTGTAGACATTTGTCTAAACTATAACCCAAAAGCATCTAACCTCCAAAGGATAAGGAGAAGTGGCCCTCAATGGAAATCCAGAGTTTTTTATACAAGTCAACTCTTGCATCAAAAGTCAGAAAATGTACAGCCAAAAATCCAAACAGCAGCCCACACTTTGTTTTCTTTTCTTCTCCTTCTTACTGCACTTGCCTGTTTCTCTTTTTTCCCAGAGGGCTAAACATCTTCCATTTTTGCATATTCCATATTTTCCTACTTTTAATTTGGTTTTTAATTAAGTTATTGCTGGCCAGAGAGTCTTCAACTTCAGGCAGTTTTGACCAAGCTCCAATTACTTTTTAATTTAAAATGTAAAAGAAAACAAAATACTTCATACAGGATGTGTCTGCCTGATAATTTGGAAAATGCATATTTTACTAGAGAATTCATCTTCATTAGCATATTCTAAATAAGGTCGCACAATAAGACTTCCCATTAATATGTTATTGCGGGGAAAACTGAAAAAAATCTTACTGTTTTTTACTAACGTTTCAAGACTTTTAGTATTATTCAAATGTTAAAGTCCTCAGATGTGAAAATAATGCTTCACCACAGAGAAAAGAATGCAGCAAATCTCACAGAAAACCAAAGCTTAAATGGCTGAAGTTGAGTAAAGGTAAGAAAAAAATATGTTCCTCAGGGCCATCTATTATTGTGAAGGAAATAAAGCTGAACAAGTCAAACAGAGTGGGAGATGTCAAGAGGCAAGCCAGAAGATTTCAAATGCCAGCCTACAGCACAGAGTGAGTGACAGCTCTTGCAACTCTAAGAGAGACCTGACGTGATCAAAATCGACAAGGACTCTTGGTACAGGAATGAATCTCTTGAGTGGTTTTGGATTTGATTTTTTTTTTAATCTTTCCTTTTCCTGAATGTTAAAGATATGTTTCTTTCAGGAGACTGGAAGTCTCTAGAACACAAAACAGCAGAAAAATTACACAGAAGACAAGAATAAAACAGAAAACATAGTCATTGAACAGACAGGAAGATTATGTCACATGGTTGCTTTCTCTGAACTAATATTAATTTGGATTTGTTGATCAGAATATGTGCTGGGAAGACATAAAAAGCATCCAAATATTCAGAACTCAGCCATCCTCAGAAATAAGGACCATTTCAAGATGTTTGTGTTATTTCTTTCCTTTTTTCTTTAAAATGCGTACAAAAGAAAAAAGAGGCATAATTTGTTTTACTGCTGTTATTACCATTCCCATCTAGTGGAGACCTGAACCACCATCATTCCATTCATGCCAATGAATCTTGACAGCTCTAATATAAAAAGCTGCTCCGAGGAGACTACTGTACATTCTTCCTTCCCTGTTGAATGACTGCAGCCTTTTATGGTGATGTTTTTATGAGAACTTTCTGAAATCAAGTACTAACTGGCAAAGCTGCTGGGTAGCAGGGTGGAATGAAGCTTAACAACCCCTCCATCCCCCCTCTGTCCCCCCATCCCTGGGATTTAGTGCTGGTTCAAATACTGAGTAAGGATGGAATAGGGGGGAGAAGGGGAGACAGTGGGAAGTTGGACACCTCCTCAAATAGAGTGGATGTAAGGCGAGCTGCTTCCAGCCCCTAGGTCAGGACCTGAGCCCACAAGTTGCTTCTCGGCCAGCAGAGGACAAGCTTGTTCTGCACCAAGGCAGATGGCTGCTGCTTCCCTCAGTCTCCTTCTCTACCTAAAAGTCAGTGGCCCTTACTACTGGAACATCTTGATGGTGTCCAGGATTCACTGTTCCCCATCTTAAAATCTACCTATGCTATTGAATAGCCACAATTAGTTAATGTAGGATTATTACGCATTTACTGAAATGGTCTTCAGCAGTGTTTTCCCAAAAAATTAGTACTATAGATCCCCAACCTTAATTCATCTTAGCAAAATTTCTTTTCTTCAGGATCACTGTACAACTTTAAATGATCTCATGCCATCATTTTCTATTCCAATAAATGAGGAAGGTCACTCATGGAAATGTACTATTTATATGGCAATCTACTCAAGATATGTAGTTGCTTTTTTCCATTTTCCCAGCTTAAAAAAAATCACAGAAAACCGAGTAAGTGTTTTAATACTTACTTGAATATGAACTATTTTTTGTTAGTATAAGCAAAATTATTATTTTCATTAGTTGGGAAATCATAACCTGCAACCTTTTGTTTTCTGTTTGACTTGTTGAAAAGTCTGATAATCAAGTGTTGAGGATTAATATTAATGTATATTTATATGGCCTCTGATATTACCAGAAAATTATTTTTTGTGATGTTTAAGACAGTTTGGGTAATGCTATACTATAACACACATAACTAGTCCAGACTGTATTTGTACTGCTTCCAGACTTCATGAAAAATATTTACTGGTAAACAGATATCTAGCAAAAAGCTATACAGCAATTCTTAATAACTTAATGTGTAGACAGGAAGAGACACCACTGCAGCACCATGACATATTGTTCAGGATCAGAAAAAGGATACACAAAACATAAGGAATATTTTCACATAGGTAAAGAAGTCACTGTAAAAAAAAAGTACAGCTGTGGTGAAAGTAGTTCATAAACAGACTTGATCAAGTCAAGACATATTTAAACTCCAACAGAAGTCCAAAATAGCCATATCTGTCTTCTGTTACAGAGACTGCAGGATGGAACTCTACTAAACACTAGATCTGAAGGAAAGTAGGAGGGTGACTATCTCACACTGTACTGCCTTGATAAACAAAAGAGATCCACAGCATGCTCAGCACACTGAAAGTCATCAGATATGAGATCCAGATTGGTAGAAATGATGTTTTATCTTAAGTTCTGTTTGATAAACTGAGAATTTTACCCTTACTTTTTCCTTATCCCTCAAAATACCACTTTATTATTGCTACTGGACATCAATATGGTAAATGGACCCCATCTGGCACCAGGGAGAGGGTCCAGTGAAAAATTGGTTACTATTTCTAACAATCTGCAAATTATCTAGAACAATGTAATACATGAATAAAGGTTTGCAAAAAAAGTCACACAACATCAGATCTGTTTGAAAACTTCAGATTCAAATTCAGATTAATTCTCCTCCATGAAGTGTTAGACTGTTGAACGTAAAACCACTTCATGTGTGCACTGGAGATAGAACAAGTCTAAGTAAGAGGTAGTCAGTGCAGTGAAGCACATTGGGTTCTGGATGGTTCTGAGGAAACCTTTAGGTCACAGAATGATACACCAGATGCATCTGCAGTTTTCAAAAATGAGAATATAAGTTGTTTGGACTCTTTTTCCATAGAAGGTCATTTTGCTGACATCAGTAGTCTGTCAGCGTTCTGTTTCATTGTGGTGAGAGTTAACTTACTGTGATACTAATACTGATACTTCGGATCTAATTTTCCACTAATCGCTACAACTTTTACAAATTTATACTACGAGATAGCTGAGACAAAGTCAGTATTTACTATTACTATCTGCAAAGAAATAGCCAGGACTTTAAATATCCTATTAGTTCTATTGCCCTTGCTGATCATATCTATTGGGTGTTTAATGCAGCATCAGTGACAAATAAATACATTACCCAGATGACATGGTTAAATATGGCTTTCAATTTTACATATATAAGGAATGTGTTGTTGAATAACTATGCTTCAAATCCAAACTCCAGTTTTGTCTAGCAAAATTTTGGGATTCATTTTTTCATCAAGAGGGGAAGAAGCTGCAGCTGTGGTATTTTCTTTTGACCTTAAGTATGTCTTATACTTCAAAGCAGGATGTGGTCATGGCAGAGTTTCTTGCATGTGCGCTCCAGAACAGGATTAAAAAGTGACTAACACTCCCATATACATCACCCTGTTACACTGCCTAGTCCCTGCTTGCACTGAGTTTCTTTACATGTTAGAAAAGTGTAGTAAAATCAAGTTTTGTTTGTCAGTAGGCTGAAGTTTAAACCGTAGTAACTGGTGTCCCCTATGTCATCTTAATAATGATTTGTACCAGTATTATCAAAATCAGAATTTTGTGTCTGTGCTACCCAGGAACACTGGGGCCCCTTTCTGAAGGTCTCAGAGCCTTGAAGCTGTGCTACACTCCACATGCAGGGCTCAGAGGGGCATCAAAGCGAGGAGATGTAGGAATTGTTATGACCCAGCATTGCTTCTGTTTTGAAGAAGGTGCTCAGCTGTGCTGCCTGAGAGTTTTTTCAACCATCTTCCCTAAGAAACTGAGCAAAACTGAATTGGTTCCTCACTACCATTGTTTATTTTGTCTTTACACCTAAACAGCTCTTCTAATTCTTGAGGAATTATTTCAGACTTGGAATTAATGAGATACATTATCGCTGCACCTCGCTAGCCAAGATAACTTAAAACACACTAGCTCAGGTTTCAGAAGCAGTCAAACTTTGATAGCAGGAAACTCCACAGGGACTAATTCATCATGCTTCTTAACAGATTATATTAAGCCAAACAAACCCCCATGCTTTCAGCAGCTTACTGGTTTCCAATACACGTTTCAAGCTGTTTAGATAGTACTGCCTCAGCAGTTGCAATCCAGATGTAACCCAAGAGTGCCGATTCTTAGAATTTAATGTATTATAGTTAGCAGATCTAAATATTAGCTGAATTACAGATAAAACATAATATTTATTATAAGCTTATAATGAAGCCAGCTTAAAAAAGGAGACTCAAACCCCTTGAAGTCTTTCACATTGGCTTAGCTGGGTTTAAAAACTTTACACCTAATTGAAAAGACAGTATGTACAAGAGATTAATGCATATACATGAATGTATTGACCAATAACTAGTCATTAAATCATCAACAATAGGTTGAAACACTGAGTTGATTTATAAAGCTAAAAGGTTTATGGTTGTTTATAATATTTGCTGCAGATATAACCAGTAAATATGAAAGATTAAAGATGCTTCTGAAACTACCTGATGTATACTGCTGATTTAAAAGAGAAAATTAGAATGTAGTTTTTTATAAGTATAGTAATCAAGGTTGATATTAATGATATATCTGTGTGAGAAAAGGACTGACAATGATAATTATTACCATTGAAGATTATTTGATTAAATGATGCTCAAGTAATTAAACATAATTATTTAAAATCTTTCCATTTCCAACTTTAGCATGTTTGATTAAAATGTCATGTAGAAATAACAAGGTCCTGTATTAAATAAACCACAATTCAATATTACAACCAAATCTTGTCTACAGAACAAAGAATAAGGAAAAGATTATTTCATTATTTTCCATTCTTGTGTGTTGAATGAACAAACTTTGAACATTCCACATTATTCAGTGTACAAGTAGCACAAGAGCTAACAAGTGGTTTGTTCATGGTCACAGCTCCGGGAAGCCCAGGCTGGGGCACATGAGGGGAGCCCAAGCCCTGCCCTCACCTCCTCCTCTCCCCTCTGCTCCACTTACCCCCTCCCGCTGGAGCTCCTTGCTTTCCGCCAGGCAGCTGCGTGGGTACTCTGCTCTCACTCACCACCCCCTCTCATGTCTGGCACCTTCTGCTTCACTGTCGACACAACACAGGTCACCAGTAAGCACTCCCAAAATTCATGGCTCCAGCAGCACTGGGGCATTTCCTGCAGATGCGTCTGGGGAAGAGGGATGAGGTGAGTTTGCAGCCACAGACAAAGGCTGTTGATCCCCACAGCTCCCTTACAGCCCGGAGATGAATGGCCAACAGGCCTGCAGCTCGGTAGGGCTCGAGCAGGACCCAGGCCCAGCCCCTGAAGGGAGGTGGCACCCCTTTAGCTCCCATCCACCCTGCTTTCACCCCCTGCACTCACTTCGCCGGTCTGCCTCCCAGCCTAAGGCCTGCCCCTGCCTGCAGCCCTTTTTATATCCACTGGGATGCCACCACTGCCCACCTGCTGCCTGCTGTGACATGGCCACTGCCCACCTGCTGCCTGCTGTGACACAGCCACTGTGCAACTGCCACTCATTGTGACATGGCCATCACCACCCACCTGCTGCCTGCTGTGGCATGGCCACTGTCCAACTGTCGCTGTGTGGCATGGCCACCACTGTCCTTCCTGCTGACCTTCCTTGACCTTCAATATCTGAATGGGAATAAAAAGTGTGCGCGCTGTGGGGTCAGCACAAGGTGTGTTGCACCAAGCTGGCAGCAGCTGCTCCTTGAGCAGACGTGTGTGTTGGGAATGGTGCTGTGGTGCCCTGAGCCTTTCATTCTCACGGCACTGAACTGGCACGGGGCAGCAGGGATAGAAACCGCTATTGGTATGGTCCAGCAGTAGATTGCTGCCACTCTGGAGCAAAGAAGAAGTTGGCAGGAGACATGGCAAGGCATTTTAACTGCTTTCTTGCATTTAGACATCTAAATTTAGTTGTATGCAAACCAGTACTGAAAGATACCACCAGGTATTTGTATACCCTGTGTGCTAGTGGTCATGATTGATATGAACTGTCTTAGAGCTCTGTGTCAGGATGGGATGAATCCAGGACTAGAAATGCTGGGTTTATTTTGCACTTTATCACTAGATAAGAGCCTTTATTTTGACAAATAGAGCATTTCATCTTGCAATTTAAAATTATGTGAATGAATGTTGAATAGTTTATTACATTATACATACCCTGCAGAAACTCCTGAAGATATAACTGCCAAATTGTCGTCACTTGCAGACACTTGTCACTGATAGGACAGAGAGAAAAAATCTGTTTGATATTTTTGGTCTAAATGTATCAAAACTGTAAAAAAAAAACAAAAAACCAGAACCCATATTTTTCTTCATTGCATTTTCAGGTGAGAAATTCATCAAAACCAGTTCTATTGGGGAAATAATATTTTTTCACTCTAACTGATCTGCATTCTGTCCCTTCACTTTTGCTCTCTCACACTCATCAAAAATTTCCTGAGCAGCTGCAAGGGACTAGAAAAAAGAATAGCAGAGTCTGGTTATTATTTAAATTAATACCTTAGAATATTAAAAACTTCACTTCAAACAAAAGACTAAGATTCTGGTTGTAAAAGAACAAATTTATCACCATATGGAAGGGCAAGCTGAAGTCTTATGAGTACATCCTAGAGAGTTTCAGCTAGAGTAATTACATAACTGTAATATCTATTATAAAGGGAAAAACCATAAATGAATGCAGAGAAATATAACTGGCCTGATGCTTGCAAATGGTGCAAAATGTAGAAGTGACAATTCAGATATTTTTTTAAGCTAAAAATAATCTTGAAATCTTAAAAATGACACATAGTACAGACATCATAAGGCAAGGTAGAGGTAACTGAAATGACAAACCTGGAGCAAAGGCAACTATGCAGAAGAATCTATCACGATGCAATACTCGAGCTGCAATGCTGCCATTGTAAAAGTGAGTTTCCCCATTTCCACTTCATGACTATGACAAACCACAGTACTGAAAATTAAGAGGAGGTTGTGGTCACAACATTTGGAGGTTTTCCAGAGCAACCTTTAGAGCTTTTGAAACGAGCACAATCATTTTTGTAAGTGCTCATTCATTTTTCATATGCCCAGTCTGTCTTCCATTCTGCATTTAAACATAGTACACTTGCACTTGCACTTTTAATGGATATCTAAGATTTTAATGGAATTTCAGCCAACTGCACTTTGTATTTCACCCCAAAAGGAATGATTTATTAGGAGCTGAAGATAATCTACTTTTTTGTTCTGGTTAGTGAGAAGACAGCCTGGAGTTACATTGTATTAATTCCTAATATAAATGACGTTAGATGGCTGTAGAGCAAAATGATTATTTATGCTGAATAAGAAAACAAGCATAGTAAAGAAAATGTGAAATAGAAGGGGACAGAACAGAAAACATGTCTCTGCAAACTCGGGAATGAGATAGGAGGGTAGAAAGTTGTAGAAAGGTTACATAAAGCAATGTAATCAAACTATGAGCACTATTTTCTTTCAGATGCCATGGGCAGAATAAGATTTCATACCACATTAATCAGAGTTTTATAAATGCAACAGAAAACCCCAAACATATAGGTGAATGATCACTTCAGTAGACTGACAAATGAAACAATTAAAACTTTTCAGTTACATTCTTTAAGTTGTTGACTCCAGTCACAGTCACTGCAGAAGCTGTCTGAGTGCTGATATCTCTACTTGGAATAAATATATTTTGGGGGGGGGGTTGTTGTTATTGTTTTGTTGGTTTTTTAAAATACATTTCACAGTCTATTTCTTTAGCTTTTTAATAACAGAGATGTGTACATGCCACAGTAGATCAGCATGCAGAACTTTAATTACAGCTATGTCCATTTTAGGCCCTCAAATCTTCTTAAAAACACCATTACATTGGAAAAGCTTGATTAAATCAATTGTGTAGCTATTCCTTTACATTTTGGAATGCATTTGTTAAAGGTGACACCATTTATCTCGATTTTCTAGTTCATCAACATGTCCTAGAATGTTTTTTAATAATCTCAAATGTGTAGCATCATATCTTAAAATACTAATTAAAGAGGTGTTTTGTGCCAGCAAAGAAATTAAAAAGCATGAGCTTTCATATGTAATCATCAGGAAAGTGGGTAAAAATTTCCATTAAATGCTTGCAGAGATTTAGACTTCTGAGGCACAGAACACCTCGTGTCAACTTCTTATCATGTCCTAAACATTTATTATCCATCAATTTTCATTTTAAAGGCTGAAACTTTTTGAAAGCCAAAGCTAGACCCCATTTTAGTAGCAGCTGATTTTGAAATATCTATAAAGGAAACCTCTCTGGGAGACAGAATTGTAAAAAACTGACAAGTAGCCAGGAATGTAAATAAATTTTGTGTTTACAAGCATGGGTTTCCCTAATACAAGCCCAGATCAGTTGGCCAGCAGGCATTTTTCTGTGTAAAGGATAACAGAGATAGAATTTGCCCATTTAGCTCAGTATTAGTATTTTCCTAAGCAATTTTACAATATCAGTCATCACACTAAGATTAGGGCTTCTACTAGGAGAACTGATTGACTTCAAGGTGACTAAGTGATAACAGAGAAAAAGAAGATGGCAGAAGTTCAAGTTATTGAACAGTTAGTTTATTCTTCTAGTCTGAAAACACCTCCGCTTGCAGTTTTGTTACAATGTAAGAAATACAGGCAAAAAAAAAGTTTAGACCTTTTCCTTGCCTGTCAGTCAGACAGATCAACAATTAAAAAAACAGGCACGTAGCTTGCTTTTCCAAAGAGCCTGATTCAGGTATGTGAGCTAACCATCTTGCCTAGGAACATCAGGAAATAAAGCCATTTCATTTCTATGCCTAATTAGAAGCTGCTGGTCAATGGAGGCAGGATTAGCCTGACATATGTGGCCTGCTCATACAGGTAAACTGGGCAGCACACAAGTTCACTCAAATCACTTGGCCAACACACAGCATTTATGTAACATTCTCTGTATCCCTTTTTTAACACATGGTTTTGGCTGTGTCTGAGGCCAGACGTCCTTTCCCTCCACAACATGTAATGTCTACAATGTCCCTTAGGGATTATGCAGTATGTGCTGTGGAGGGTACCCACACCTGCTATAAGAATAGGTAGTCATGTTGGGCTTGGTTCAACAACTCCTACATATCCTATCAGCCCTTAAGAAAACATGTCTCAGCTATTGCCAACCAGACAAAATGACCAAGCTACAAGATACCTAATGCCACCTGCCACTAAGGGAAATGGTATAGATGACTAGATCAAGCCCAGGCAACTAAACGGAATAGACAGGATGCAGTGTCCTGCTCTGTATGTCTGAATTGTTAGAACTGTTTTGGTATTTCATAGTCATATTACATTTTGTTCTTTGTCAGCTCATTGCCATCACTTTATTGTACCCATTCTCCACTTTCTCCACACTACCTACCTCCTCTGCAGAAACACTTAGATGAGAGATGTACACTGTTGTACACTGTTGTCTCTAATTCTCCATAAGTCTCAGTCAGAGACTTCTCACTGAATGTGCTAGGGATTGGACCAAGCTCCACGAGTAGATTTGAGACCAGCTATTTCAAAGCAGGTATTTTTACTTCTCAAGGGTTCCTTCTCATTCACAAAGACAAAGAATTCAGTCTTGAAAATGTGTCCTTTCTTTCCAGAGAAATTACTGAATCTGTACTGAAAATGGTTCTGAGAAAGTAATCTTTTTATATAATGGCCATGATAATTGAACAGTGTGCTACTGATAAATACACTAGGGAAAACTGAGTTGCAGAATTTCCTCTTTTGTAGCAAATGGTTTGAAGGCTTCTGGGTTTCACATTGGAAGTGTGAAACTTCTGTCATCCACATACTTGTGAAGAGTGACTCACTGAGGAAACAGTTCTTTTCTACTTACCAAGCACAAACATGTGTTTCATAGGTATTAAATAGTTTTCCATTGGACATTCTTGTTTTCAACACTTCACAATACTCCCAAGCCAATTTTTGCACCTTTTATGCCATCAACCCTGCTTTTTACCAGTTTGAAATAAGTACCTTTTTACAGTGTATTTGTAGTTAGAGACTTACAAAAGAAAAACAGATTCACTAGTTAAAAAAAACCCAAACCAACATATAAATAAACCATGAATAAAATACAAATTTTAATTAAAAGAACTTTTAAAAAAGAGTATATTCAGGTTCTTATATACCCTGCCATTGAGAAGTAGCTGCAAAACAACTGTAGAAACTATTTTCACAGTTTATGATACTCAAAGGTTTGGAGGCAGGCAGAGGGAGATGATCAGCTGGGCTGTGAGTACATACAATTTGAATTACAAAACCCTCCCCTCAAATGGATAACAAGAAAGAAGAATATTTTTTCAAATATTAATATATTTTTGACTTTATTTCTAGCAAACAAAAGGAAAAAGCAAAGTATGTTCATTTGCAATGTGACTTAAAAAAGAAAAAAACAAACCTGATTTATTCTTCAAACTTGAGAACATGATATAAAAGAACTGCCATACCTGATCAGTTCAAAGACACACCTTTCTGAATACCTTGTTCCTGATAAAAAAAAGCTGTAGATATTAAGGGGAAAGTATTTAAAACTTCTGCTAGAAGTATTACAGCTTCTGACAATTACATTACTCATAAGCTCAGGAATACTGCAGAAATTAAGGTGACTTAATAAAGGCACATTTCTGACTCCTGAGTTGGAGGTAGGAGGGAAATGAAAATGCATCACCATGTGACAATGTGCTGAAAGAATGTGTGTGAGAGAACTCAGCTGTGCACTAACAACACATTAGCATCACTGTTTAAGTGTTTTATCCCCAAAGGAAATGCTCAATAGCCATTTTGGCTCATAATTTTTGAGGTAATGCTTTGACTTCTCTATTTTGGAGGATTCCTTTCCTAGAGAAAAACATACACACACACACATTTTAAAAAAAAAAAAAAACTAATTCCTCCAGAACTTAAGTCAACCCAATATGGACTGTAGAAATACTTGTAGCTTGGCTGAGAATCCACAGAGAAAAGTAAGACAACAAAGTTAGTTACAGCTGTCAAGCAGAGAAAGCAATTTTTCTGCTCTCTATTAAGTTTGGTTAAGGACCATGGTACTAGGAATTAAAAGAAGATGCTACCCTGCCAAATTACTCCCTCTGCCTAATATACTAACAGCAACAATAAAAAAAAAATACATCTATTGAACAGAAAAAAGAAAGACAGAACTTGGTTTTGACATCATTTGGAACTCCACAAAGATACAGGGAATATGTGTAGTAAGGGCAGGATGTTTCTTTATCCCTAGGCTTTTTAACACAAAGCAACAAAAGCACAGAATACTTTGATTTTGGACAGGAATTAGCATACAGAAAAGTAAAGACAGATGAGACACTATGTATTGCCAGAAAGAGCAATTAATTCATGGTTTTCCATGTAATTTGGAAGGAAAAAAGAAAAGGAAAGACAAAAAGGTGTGATTTCTCTGCAGCCATCTTTTTTTCAATGGTATGCCATAAAAATATTAACTGGAAATATATACTGTGTGTATTAAACACAAATATATGAGTGCAAAAAAATATCCTGCTGTTAAAGAGCTTACTGTTGCCTTCCATGCTGAAAGTGAAGAAAAACAGAGGGTGAAAGGATACTTCTTTACATACAGCCCACTTCTTCCAAACATCACTTGAACTTTTTGCTGTTAATAGAAATAAATCCCTCACCCCAGCAGTGCAGGGGGGTCCCATTCATTTCCCCGTACATTCTCAGAAAGATTTGCTGTTGTCCTCTGCAATACTCCAAGCACATTTCTATGGAAGCCGGCATTTATTTACTCAGAAGAACAATATCTGAATACCTCTCCTATCAGAAGTCAAAACTGCTTAGGAATTACATTGACTGCTGCCTTACTAAAGAATTCTTGACACATTTATGCCTGATGGTGGGTAAAGGAAGTGATGGCCACCTGCTGAAAACTTTGCACTGCCACCTTTTTCAGCCACTAGTACTAGAGGGCATCTGAATGAGTGGGCTGAAGGCACTGGCCTTTATCACCCACCGCTGCAGTTACACTACTCTCTTCCTTCTCAGCTTCAGGACAAGAATACCATTACAAAAATTCTCATGTTTATGCAAAAAGGCATAGAGAACCTTCCAATTTACCCTCCTCAGCACCAGGATTATGTCAGAAGCACCATTTAACACCGTGTTGTTGCCTGGTGATACACTGTCTTTATTTTAGCCACCACTATGTCTTTCAAACCCTTTTCAAACAGGTTAATTCCTGTTTAACTGTTCCCATTATGCTCTGCCTCTGTAACAGTTGTTACACAAATCTGTTATCCATTAATATTGACAAGACCCAAGACTTCAGCCACTCATCTGCACTTTGTCCAAGATACTATTTTGTCTGCAGGATTTTTTTGAGCACCTGTACCTACAAACTGTAGTGTGACTCATTGTCCATATTAATAACACTGATTTCTACTGCACCTGAGCCAATGGCTTTGGAGAGATACATACACAGATGTTTGGTTGCCAGCCCATCCCTCAGTGATCCGGCAAGAAATCATGGACAGAAGGAATACATGGCAGGAGCCACAGTGAATTAAATAGGCAGAAGCAGTAGTGAATGAAATAAAGCATGAATACATTGGCATCAGTGATGGAGAATCTTCTTCCACCTGATAAGCATGAATACTAAGCACACATTTTCAGATCAAAAAGTCTTTAGAGAATTATTTCAGAGGCAGCCAATGGTCTGCTAATCTGGTGGTTCAAGAAGCAACCCATTCTACAGCTGCACAAATGGGAAATATTCTCATTGCCCAATTAATAAATTAATCTATACCTAGAATTATCCATCATATCCCAGGAAAATAGCTCTCCCTGAAGGAGTCATCTGCATAGGGCATAATAATGCCTACCTGTTTGCTTGCATTTTCTTCCCAGATCTCATGCTGCAAAACATCTGCCTCAGTGTCTCTTCTCAGCAATCCTCCATGACAGATTTTCCTTTTTGGTACACAGAATCCTCAAAGAATGTCCTTGAGGCAATGGGTGCAACAAAAGAATAATACCCAAAACAGCCAAATATGGAACTGTAGGTAGAAAACAGGTCTTTCCAGAGCAAGTTTTATAGGTTTCTCAGGTAATTTGAGATTCATGGGTGAATAATATAAACAACTGGAAATTGGTCTAAGTGCACACTGAGTAATAGACTTGTTTGCTGAGAAAGTGATATTGCATGCAGGCATAGATTTATCTATGAAACTAGAAGAACTTAAAAGTTTCCTACTATGCCTAGAACCTCTAATTCCTAGTCCTAACTGCTAATTAATCCCTCAGTTAATTGGCTTTTTTTAGATTTTTCAAAATACAAAAATAATACTAGCTTAGATGTGGCACAGGAAGATATTCCTATAAAAAGAATACCATAATGAGAAGAAAGCCACCTGAGATCTTGAACTGTCTTTGAATTTGTCTTGCCATTCATTTCCACAAAATGAGTCATTCCAAATTTGCCAATTCATCCAGGCATCTATGCCAATTTCTAAGAATTAATGCTAACATACCTCCCACCCTGAAGTATTAATCTTACCATAGATTACTGCTCAACAATGCTTTATCTTTTACTTCATTTATATCAGTCAGATTCTCTGAATTATCTGTTCCAGAATGTAGGGTCTTAAGCAAAAACCTGTAATAAAACAGCCTCGGGTCTGGGTTTTTTTTTTCTCAGCTTTTTGTTTAGATACTGCTTTAACACATCACCGTCTAATATACCTAGTGCAGTATGTCTTTTCATTTCCAGATGCTTCAGAGACAGATCCCTGTTCTGTCCCTTTCGGGAAGATCACCTTCACCTGTTTTTTTGGTTTGGTTTTGTTTGGTTTTTTTTACTTAGGGGTTTGTGTCCTTGGAATCATCTCTTGTCTTTTTCCTTCAAGCCACAGTAACTATCCAATGTTAGGTAAAAATTGTTGCTACACTTACATAAAAGTAATTAGTCTCACTACTAATTCATATTGTACTGTATTTGAGGGCCTGCTAGTAGCTCCAAATCCCCAGTCACAGAGAATACTCAGACCAGCATCACAGTGTTACTCTGGGGAGCCCAGCTGTGCCTTCAGCCAGGCCATATCCTACACTAGAGGGCTGGGGGCCCACAGTTCTCTTCTGTGAACCATTCCCAGAAATACTTACTTTGGTATGAAGCTCATACGGTCAGGAAAACTGGCCACACCAGGTTGCAGTCCATCTTTCATCCCATTAAGTCAGTTTCATTCATCTTGATGCATATTCTTTGTAAATGGGGGATATCGTGCTGGTTTTACTGGCAAAGTAAAAAGTATGAACTAATTATTTTGGTTATTCATGAGACTAATGTTATGAAGAACAGAAGGCAGAACTTAATAAATTAGCTGGCAGTGCTAATCTGGTGTGAGTTTTGAGCATTACTTAGGAAATACAAGCACTATGAAAAGATCTAGTGAAATCAGAAATGCTGTCTGGTAATAATAACAGAAGAAGGGACTTGTTCTCTAATCACTAGACATGGATTTGGGAATTTGGCTTCTGAGGCACCAGGGCACTGCAGCTCATTGCATTGTCAATGACTCATACTACGAAATGTCCTTTTAATCGCTCTTTATTATCTTGACACTTTTATAAGAGAATCATTCATTCTTTCCAGATGGGGGTTACCCTGGTTTTCACAGGGTACTGGCTTAATCTAAGCAGACTTGTATCCAAGTTCTAGCAGATAATGAGAAACCAAGTGAAAAGCACAGCTACAGAGACTAATAATCCAGAGTGGGAGAGAGAATCCTCTCAAAGTACAAAAAAGAGCTGGCAGAAAGAGCAAATTAAAGGAAGATTTATGTTGATAACTGTAGGGTTAGACCTTTCAATTTCTCTGTTACACTGATATCACAAGTTTAGCATCATACTGTGGGGTCCTCATAAACATACCTCTGAAATAAACTACCCTGACTGTGGTTCCTGTGGGGAAGTATTAGAATTATTAAACTGGACAGTCCTTTCCACTTCCAACCAGAGCTACATGTAGGACATGTACAAGTCATTACATGATACACCTTATACAGGCAGTAAGTCTTAGGAGAGCTTTCAGCATGTGCTGTGGCCGACAGAATGCATTCAAAATACTAAGCACTAAACACTCAGGTTGCACATCCAATTTTCATGTTCCCTGAGACTTCAAAAGTCCCACTCCAACTGATTACTGATTACTCATATCAGTATCAGTATGAGTTGGATCAGTCCCATTCTCTGTTTAAAAGCTGCTACAAACCACAGATTTATATAGGTACTTTGAATTGTCAGTATAATAGAGGATTATTTATATACATACTGAACAGGTCAGATTCGATTGACTTAAAAGCCTTAATAGCCTATATTAACTTTGACTTACATTCAATCAAAATTGCCTATAAAGTGTAAGTTATAATGTTAGCTTATAGCTTCATTCCGGTTTCCTGTAGCATTGACCTTTTTACCATTTCTAAGACTAGTCAAAAAGTACAGAATAGTAAAGAACTTTGAGAACACTTCTCACCTTGTTAGACAAGAAAATGTTAAAAGTTCAAAGCAAAAGAGAACATGAACTTATGGAAGAACAGGCACCAGCAAGCCTAAAAAGTCTGAGTTAATCATAAAAGCAGAAAAAAGGAAGACTTACTTTTTTGATTTCTTACAGACATGTATTAAATCTTATCTAACTGACATTATCCAAGAATAAGAAAATAAGAATGTCTAGCCTTTTTGCCTAGCATCCTATTCCCTAAAACAGAGTTCTTTTCACATAGACCTTGGAGAAGTCATAGCATATACCTTTACTCCTGTGGGGTTTTTTATATCAAAAAGGAAAATCAGGCAGAAACTTCACTAATATTTTATATCTTATCTTCTGATAACCTTCTAACTTACTAACACTAAACCAATACAGTCCAGCTAAAGTTTGGATTGTCTGAACACAGTTTTTTTCCAGCACAGAGGATGTAACAGGAGTTTCACATGTTCTACTGTCAACTCTATCCATTGTATAAAGGCAAAAATAGCAAATGATGAAATATGTTGGTTTATATTGTGAAAACTCAAGAGCTATAATAACAAACTCTGAATACTACACTTTAGGACTGAACTTCCTAATCTTTTCACAGGTATGACTCTCTCAGAGTATATATTATGTATACTTACTGTAGCACCATAACAATGAAGCAGACATGAAGATCACCAAGCATCAAAACAATTCAGTTTTATGCAAAATGTACTCACATACAATTTTTCCTTTCATTAATTAAAATTATGCAAACTTATTAATTAATGCTAACACTGATTCATCATACTTGCAGTAAGAGGGTGTGCAAAGATTTATTTATGATCTTTTAAGATATTAGCCATTAAAGTGTTTTTTTCCAAAATGCAGTCTTGCGCAACTTGGCAAACACACACAAGGGTAATTTTGCTTGTGATTATATTGAATATTTTTTTCTGCATGTTAATGAATTTTAAATTGTCTCCGTTAATTTTACTTTTTAATTATGGCACAATATGAACTTACTGAAGCTGATTAAAAATTGATTCACTCATTCTTTTCTGAAAGTTCTAGTCCCAAACTCCTAAATCAGAATGGTCTTATTTGAAGTGCAATTCAAACTTTAAAGACAGAAAGTATAGAGAGTAATTTAAAATAGCTTTAAATCTTAAGTAGTTCTTACTATTTTTCATACAATGTATGGATACAGGTGAAATAGAATGTCATTTCAGTAAAAATGTTGATTATATAAAGTTTTCATTTTCATGTATGTGGCTACATATTTCATAAACAAATTAGTGTGATACTGCCAGTGCAATCTTTCTTGAAGTATTAAATGTTTCAAGCTGGGCTTCCAAGAAAATGAGAAATCATTTATATGGAATTTATTTCTGGTTATATGTCAGTACTAAACCAGAGTGGTCAAATGGCACATAGAGGAAATCCTTATTACAAGACGTACAAATCAAGTCTTGCAAAGTGTCACTCTAGTGGGAGAACCCAAATCACAATGTAGCAACCACTGCTATGAAAGTATTTCAAGAGATATATGTATTTAACATTCTACTGACACCACTTTATAAACCATGGAAGCAAGGAACAAGAAGAATATAACTAGTCCACACAGTGTGAGTATTTGTTAAAAATATTTACATCATGCTATGTACAAAGCATAAGCAAAAAAAGAGTGTTCAACCTTGTCTCGAGAGAAACTTGAATTTCAACCTGTCTGAAGTAACACTAGGAGTTACATATAAAAACCTAAACATGAATCCACAGAAGTAACTCAAAAATTCCTCACAGTGGGAAACACTACATCCTTTTATTAGGTAACCAGTGCAATAAAACTGAAAGAGCAGGGTAGAAAGCTTGAAGACATCTTGAAGACAGAATGCCAGGTACCCAAAGTCATCCTTGGGATTAGCTGTCGGCTGACTCGCCCAGCTTATGAGGTTGGGGACACACATTCATACAACTGTGGTTCATCCACAGCTGTCTCCTCAAAGCCACTTAGAGACACTGGAGACTGCTGCAAAATTCGGTTTCAGAATTTCTGCTAGGGATCAAGGCTTCATCTGAAAATAATGAGGCTAAATTTTCTGCCTTAACACCATAAAAAGACAGGAGAGAAGGTGCAACTGAATCATAAGATATAAATGAACCAAGCAGTCTTTAGTTCTCTTATTTTCCTCAGAGATTTGCACCAAAGACTGAGACCTGTGTAGGGGTTATTCCCTCTCCAGAGACAATTCCATTCCAAATCATACTATGTACAGATTTCTTTGTGTAATACAGTATTGTAATATTGGCATCACAACATAGTGCTACTGCACATTTCTTTGCACACTATTTTTATTTCAGTGGCCAAATACTCAGCTTTGCAACTGCCACTGTGCATTGTTCTTCTACACAGCTTAATGAAAAATCTCTCCTTGGGAGTCTATGATTTTTGTGGGGCTGAGCTTTCCAAAGAAAACATCCTGGATATTTTTGAGGGTTCTCTCCCAATAAATATTAAATTAAATAATATAATGCGTAAAATACATGGAAATTTCATGTCACTGCTTTCCTGTCCATGTAGAAGCCAGCCTTCAGAATACCAGGCATATGCTACCCCTTAGCAAAAGGTTGACACTGGCATCAGGACAAGACATTCATGCAAAATAACCCAGGGAAAACAATATAATGCTATGTGTTTGAATAGCAATGCTGTATATCCCGCCTCCGCTTCTAAGTGCCAGATTCTATTTACATTCATTAAATAAATTATACCATCCATGAAAGCAGAGGAAATATATATATGTATGTATACTGAGCTATGAGCATTTTGCCAGTAGATGGTATGATATATGAGCTTAAATGATGTAAAATAAATTTTGATTTTATATGCATTTTATTTCAATATCCTCAATACTGAATGTTCAAGAAATTGTCATAAATCTCTGCATTTAAGATTTTGGATAACCAGTTATAGATTCTGTTTATAATTCAGAGTTCCTTCTGTTCTGTGTAGTACATTTAACATGAAGTCATCTGGGGTTTTTTAATGTTTGCTTGGTCACATAAAATGCACAGTGTTTTGGAGATACTAGGTCTATTCATAACAACTACTCTACATATATTTTGTTTACTTTCTTATATATACACTTTCATAAGCGAGATATAAACCCATGGATAATCACCACGATGTCTCCTGTTGTGGTATAGTTTGTCTGTTTGTATTGGATGGTATGTTTACATCAGGTCTAATAGGTAACCAACACTTTTACAGTCTACGAGCACTTATTTTTTTAATTTAGACCTTTGGAGGAACTGACCGTTCCAAATTCCCTAGAGCTGTCCAAAAACAATTTTTAAAAATAGCTTGTATAATTTATGTTGACTTCAGAGTGTCTGTATACTCTCTTTGCATGTCTGATAAATTTTCCTGACTGCTATTTACAAAGGAGCCTTCTACTAAAACCTCTAGAGGAAATGTCTGTGTGATGACTATGGGGCAGTGAGGTGGGAGTTAACTATGTTGGCAGGGGGTGTGTGTACACATACATATTTGCATGCATACACATCGATTCACACACACAAATCTGTATGTATCTTGAGATATATATATATACACACACACATGTATATACATGTATTTTACGTACCACTGGCTGGCAGAGTGGAATTTGAAAATGGGAAGGAATCAATGTGAATATGGATCTGTGGATCCACTACATTTTTTCTTATTATTGTTCTCAGATTCTTAGAATATATTCAGGAAATTTTCCAAAAACACATATGGAGTTTATGCATCCATCCACTCACTGACATTCATTGGGGTTTAGAGGATTAACTCCACCAAGCTCCATGGAAAAATCCCACTGCCAGGATTCATACAAGGCTGTTCTAAAGAAATCCCAGTGGTGAGCTTAATAATGTCTTGGCACAGGGGTAAATCTCTTCAAAGCTCCAGAACAGCTCATTCATACCAATAGAGACTAAAATGCACGATATATGGTCTGATTTTCTTTGGCTGGTAAAGAAAGCTCCACAAATTAAAAAAAGCTATTGGACTGAGCTCTTCGTATACCTCAGTATGCTTTTTTGTATAGTTAGCTAATGGAAAACAATCACGACAGAGACCTGCACATTTATTCATTATACATTCCAGAGAAAAAAAATATTTTAATACTGTGCCAATTTAAACCCAGTTAGGATTTGAAATCTTAAGAGATATAATGATATACTGGAACAATCTTTATTACAGAGTTAATTAGAGAGCAAGGAGTTTATCTTTTTATTAAAAATTAATAATTCATGCACCTTAATTGTTGGATAATGATGGTTTTGTCTGCTATATGTAGTTAAAAATTACAAAACAGTGCTTTACAGCTATGATTTAAAGTATTCATTTTCATAACATACATGTCAAAGGGTTGCTGTTAAAGTAGTTATCAAAAATCTAATACAAATAAAACCACTACTCATTTAAACTAAATTTTAAAAATCCTAATAAGTCTGAGTTGCCAAGGCTTCTGGTTTTTTGCTTTATCAGAGAAAGCCACAAAGTGTTCTCTTGAGTTGATAGTCAGGATACACTAGGACCATAAGCATCCCAGAAAATCAGAGGGGCCAGTCCTCACATTAAAGTTGAAGGCTCCAGACAGCAGCTCATGAGCTTTCCTTAAGATTTAATTCCAGATGTCCTTTTCTTCATGCACAAGTGAATAAATGGGGAAATTATTTCTGTTAGTCAGATCTCCCATTTAAGCAGAAATGCAATCATCACGGTGCCTAAATTTTGTGTGTACATTCTCTAACTCAATTTTCTCAGCGTTACTTAGACGTGCTCACTGCTTAAACCTGATAGAAAGACTTCCCACCCATACCAATTAACCTTATCCTGCAGTTTTGTTCTACCTAGTTGTCCTTGAATAGTCTTGCTCTCTTCTGTGTTCTTTATTTGAATTAATTTGAATTTCTTCCCAGAAATTTTGTAATCTAAAACCTGTAGAAATGTTTGCCCCTATTTTTCCATTTTTAATTTCCCAAGAGATATAAATGAATTTCCAAATTTAAGCATATGACAAAGATTGCTCCCTTTCAGAACATCCTTTCTCATTTTCTCTGTTATGTCACATCTACCAGTCACAGCATTTGTAACCTGAAAAGACAATTTTTGATGAAAAATAAAGGCCTCTCTTTGCTCAGGTGGAACTTCATGTGACTGTAATACTTACTGCTGAGTTTACAGTATGTATCAACTCAAAAAAAGTGCTATGAAATTACCAAGGAATGTCATACTCTCTCCTGAGTGAGAATTAAATAGCAGTAAAGAAGAGATGGTGACAATCTATACCCAGCATCACCATAACTAGGATTATCTTTAACTATAGTGTCATGCTGGACATATTATATCCCATGCTGTCTAAATATGACCAGCATAAGAACCAATGCAAAATTTTTATATATCTACTGAGAAGCATTTAATGGAATTTCCCACAGGAATCATAGAACAGTTTGGGGTGGAGGGGACCTTTAAGGGTCATCTAGTCCCACCTCCCCTGCAGTAGCAAGGACACTTTTCACTAGACCAGGTTGCTCAGAACCCCATCCAACCTGACTTTGAATGTTTTGAGGGAAGGGGTATCTACCACCTCTCTGAGTAACCTGTTCCAGCATCCCACCACCCTCACAGCAAAGAATTTCTTCCTAATATCTAATCTAAACCTACCCTTTTTTAGTTTTAAAACCATTACGCCTTGTCCTATAACTACAGACCCTACTGAAAAGACTGTCCCCAATCATAGGCTTGAGAATGGTTTGGGTTGGGAAGAACCTTTAAAGATCATCTAGTCCAACTCCACTGCTATGGGCAGGGACATCATTCACTAGATCAGGAACAAAAGAGTGATCTCTCTGAAAGCAACCAGATCTAGCAACCAGAACAGCAGAGCACAGGGGGTTGTATTCTCAAGTGCTTAGGTACTGGCAGTGTTTCCCTGGGGAGTTTGTCACCTGGACAGTGACCCTCACTGTTTTCTCCATTTCAGAAAATCCAGAACCCTGTCAAAACAGCAGAGTACCTGTGCAGCTGGATTTTCCTTGGTACACGTAGTATGAAAACACAGCTATATAAATCTTACTGTGCTTACGTAACTCCCTTTCTATTTATTAGATGACATAAAACTGGGAGAAACGGTTGATACACCAGACGGGTGTGCAGCCATTCAGAGGGACCTCTAAAGACTGGAGAAATGGGCCAACAGGGACCTCATGGAGTTCAACAAAGGGAAGTGCCAAGTCCTGCCCCTGTGGAGGAATAACTCCACCTGGAAAGCATCTGTTTGGAAAAAAACCTAGGGTCCTGGCAGGCAGCAAGTTGACTAAAAGCCAGCAATGTGCCCTCGGAGCAAAGCAGGCCAACCGCATCCTGGGCTGCACTGGAGTTGCCAGCAGGCTGCAGGGGCTGACCTTCCTCCACTGCTCGCAACTTGGGACACATGTGGAGTGCTGGGTCCGGTGCTGTGCTCCCTGGTACAAGAGGGACATGGACTTTCTGCAGCAAGTCCAGTGAAGGACCACTAAGACGCCGAAGGGCTTGAAGCATGTTACATCCAGGGAGAGGCTGGGAGAGCTGGGACTGTTCAGCCTGGGGAAAAGAAGGCTCAGGAGGATCTTATCAGTGAGTAAATACCTGATGGGACAGTATAAAGAAGACAGAGACAGGCTTTTCTCAGCAGTATCCACTGACAGGACAAGAGGAAACAGGCACAAATGGAACTAGAAGAAATTCTGTTTAAATGTAAGGAAATGTTTTACTGTAAGGCTGATCAAACACTGGAACAGATTGCCTCAGAGAGGCTGTGGCTTCTCTGTCCTTGGAGATATTCACAATCCAGCTGGACACAGTCATGGGCAACCTGCTTAATTGATCCTGCTTTGAGCAGGGGGTTCCAACTAGATGACCTCCAGAGGTCCCTGCCAAACTCAGCCATGCTTTGATTCTATGGTTCTAAGTGTTTTTCTTATCTCGGTAATGCCAGCCAGCCTTTTGGCTCTCAGACCTCCTTGGAGTATAAATTCTTAAGGACACAGCACAATTTACGTTTACACCATTTCTTTAAAATTACAGGCTTAGCCCTGCTGTTCATACTGTATCTATATTTTCTAAGTCACTTAATGTCTTTGTTAAAGCCAAGCAGTATTGCATTTGTCACACTGTAATGCACTATTTTAAACTGGTGATGTTCACTGAAGAGAGTGCCAAGATAACTACTCTTTCTGGACTGGAACAGTAGGGAAAAGCACGTATTTGCAAGACGAAAAGCATGTTAATAGATGCCTGTTTATGACAACACATAGTATAAACTGATGATTAACCAGGCTTGCACATATGGCAAATGAAAATTATACACAAAATCAAAATTCATGCATATATCTATAAATTGAGCACTGTGTAAATCTAGGGACATGTTTTTCCTTTCTATCCAAAAACGTCTACTTCACTTTGAATGATAACATAATGTAGCTACAAAGTAACAGTAAATGTAGTGCAGTTCTGAAAGTGCAAGGAGGTAGGCACAAATTTAAAGCAGTAGTCTAACAGTGAATAAAAGCTTCCTTTTATCTCTCCCACCATCACCATTCAAATTCAGTTAGTACAAGGTGTAACCTCACATCACATAATACTGTTATGCATGAACCATCTCTTCCTCTTTTGTGTTTCAATGAAGACTGAACCTGCTTCTGAACTTCTGGACATTGCCCTTTGTTAGTGAACCTCAGAAGTCAAGACAGCAAATCAGAGATTTATGACAATTTATATATTTTTTTTATGCTGGGATCAAAAACTTCTTATAGAGATTTTAATCAGAAGTTTTTTTCAAATTCATCTTTGGTTACCATAGCCCTGGACAGCAATAACGAAGACAAAAACACGCATAAGCATAAACGGCAGCAGCCTGAACATTCTCTTTGAAGGAAATGAGACAAATGATGGCTCAATCTGCCCAACGCTTTGGAAACCTGCACATTAATGCAAGAAGTGTGGGGAAGAAACAAGAGAAGCTGAATAGGAATTCTTAATAATAAGCACCTAATGACTAGCACTACAAAAGCTTAGCAAAATAGACACTTTACTGCAATAGAAAGGGCTAGCATGTTCACACATGACACTTGTCTTGAGATCCAGATTTGGGAAGTTATCCTTGCTGAAAGTCTGGGAACTTGAACTTGAGTGTTAAACATGTTAGTGCCCATTGCAGATGACTAACCCATGAAAATGCAGTGGAATGAACTTTTGTGAACAAATATCACAATGATCCAGGGCACAATACAAGGTAATAATAGAGATTTACATTACCCAGACAATCTTTAAAAAGGAGAATAAAAGCAGTACAGCATGGATTAGTTCAGATGTCACAGCTTGGAATAAACAAAAACAGGTTAAATCAACTACTCATACTGAAAGAAACTGAAGAATTTACTTAACTAGTTGCAACAATTCAGACATTTTAATGCTCATTAGATACCTGTGAGGAATTGAAAACCCAGAAAGATAAAATGCAGTATCTATCATTAGAAGGGAATACAAAAAACACAAGCCAGTCAGCTACGGAAGTATATAATTGAAATAACTAATTTTTCCCCAACGCCAAATAGATCACAAATAACTAGGCATCTGAAAAATAATATGATTATGTCTAAGAGCTGACATGAATTAGTGCAGGACAAATCATGTCAAACTAATTTTCTAATTTTCTTCTCTAAGAGGGCAACAGATCACATGGATGTGGAAGACATCTTGTGTATTTCAATTTTAGTAGAGCTTTTGACACAATATATTCTAATAGGTGAACCAGGGAAGCACAGCTATCACAAAAGTAACACGGAATAGGTACAAAAATATTTGGGATAACTGTGATTATGAAATAGTTAATAATGGTTTACCATGAAAAAGAAAAACATACTCACTGGAGATAGAGGCCTATTTGCAGGTCTGGTTCTATGCAATGTTTTCATCACTATCCTAGATAAAGGAACAGAAAGCATGTTTATTATATATGCAGCTCCCACCAATAAGACAACCCCATGTACATTGGAGATGTCTAGAATTCACAGTGATCTTGACAAACAATCTGAAACTAAAGTTTAAAAACAGACTTAAATTTGTTCATAAGTGAAGCATGAGACAATGTCATGCCATTACAAACATATAACAAAATAAGTGTTATAAATATTTGTGCCTGTTTCAGTAAACATATATAACATTAAAACATATATCTGTAACATATAAACATATAAACCACAGCATGTAAGCATACATATATACATCTTTGTCATCCTTGTTGTAATGGTTCTCCTCTACTCACTGTTGGCAAGGTTTCAGCAGGACTACTATTGCTTCAGTGAAGCAAATGAAGCTGTCAACTGTGTCAACTGTGCTTTAGCAGAGACATGAACAAACTGAGGTAGATAACCAGAGATTTAGGAAACATAGCAAAGGAAAGACTGAAAGAACAGGGAATGCTTCAACTCAGTAGTGACAGTGGATGAGTGAAAGAGTAATAGCTTAAACTACACTAAGAAATCAGTTTAGAGATTGAGAAAAAATTCTAATAGTAATGAAGGAGCAGTGAAATTAATTGCCTAGGGTAGTCATGGTATAGCTATCACTAGAGGATTTTACAAACAGGTTACACAAACATTTGTCAGGAACTACACAGCTATAATTTATTCTGCCTTGAGCGTTTCCCAGATTTCTTTTTCCAAGATTCTGCCATCCAGACCAGGTAGTCACACAAAAATAAAGGGGTGCTGACATCAGGTATCTGCTCTTAACTAGACAAATAAATATTTAACAAGCACTTAGGCCCCAAACTTGCATGTTGATCATCTGCATGTTATACAGATGCCCTAGCTCCTGAATTATCATCCCACTGGGAATCTGGGTTGTTCTTTCCATTCTTTACCTACATGAAATTTCTGCACCTGGAAGACTTCACAACAGATATTTCATTTGAGCTGATACGACTTTTGTGCACATTCTTGTAATTAATGAGTTGACCCTCAGTAAAAATATTTAGGCTGTGATTCTCCCCTATCTGACTTTATCCATCAAACTTGCAGCTTCCTGTACTCATTTGAATCTCAGGATGGGACAGGCATCTAAGCTGGTATGTACAGAGTTTAGCCAATTTTCTTGGACTAAATAGACTGACTTTCCTATAGCTACACATAGGTGGGACGAATACAAAATTCAAGAACCGCTTACCTCTGTTACTTTGCAAAATTAAAGGGTGACATAGTCTGACCTTTAACATTTTTAGCTTACATTTCAGTTCTTATCCAGCAGAGATGATAGCTTGACACCTTAAAGTTATTTTATGCATATTCAGATTGTATTAACTATTTTTAGCTGTCTTTTTTAACTGAAGTGTTTGAGTAAGCATATTTTTGCCAAACTGCAAAGTTCAGCAATGCATTTAAAAGCAGAAGCTCCTTTGAGGTTTAATGCATTTTTCTAAGTAGCATGATTTCAATCCAAACTCCAAAATATTACCATTTCACTTTGTGTTCTCAAGAAAACAAAATTGAAAAAAAAAAGACAACAAAAAACACCAAACCCCCTATTTAATGCAAGTTTGACAAGCTTCGTCTATTACTAATGTGATGTAAAATTTCCCCCTGATCACCACATTCTGAGCATACTGAGCACTGACATTCCACCCTTCAGCTAGGAGCGAGTACATGGCTTCGAATGAAAATAGCTTAGTAGCTGCCATTATTTCAAATTCTCTGGGAATGACGGCATTGCAAGCTATGTAATGTTTGCAGTATTCAGGCAAGGATGGATAGAACAGGCCTTGTTCTTCAGAAATGGCTTACAAAGTCTGGGTTAGATCCTGAAGATGAATTTCTGAGTCCAAATGCTGTAATACACAGATATACTCCTCCTCTTCCTGCTGCATAGTGAGTGTCATGAACATGCTTGTCGAGGAACAGCATATGGAGGCTGATAGAGGGAGGAGAATGAGATTAGACTGAAGTGATGGGGGAAGGCAAACCCAGCACATAAATTGACTGAAGCTAATGAAACCACTAAAATTTAATCACTGCCTAGGGAGGTTTTAGTAAGGAAGGATGGGAGGAATAGCTTCTGGCCTTGCTAGATCTGTGGTAATATGGGAACCACAAACGCATCATCCACCCAAGAAGCCACCAAATCTTATACTATGGAAGTTTTCTATTGTAATTCTACATAAGAAAATAGAGAAAAAACTTGACTAATTATTTAAAACAGTTCTTTTGGAAGAAGAATTTGGACAGATGCAGATACAAAAACAAATATTTAATTTTGTCTTGAGGTTTTCTTTTTGGCAATCTAATCCATAAAATTAATAGCAATCTTTCAAGAATGGTTCTGCAGTTCAATCGGCTTTGGGATGATCCTTTAATTATAACTGAGACATACAACCATCTTCCTTCAAAATATTCAACATAATATTTTTTTCCTCCTGTAGAACTACAAGCATTGTTAAAATATTGCAATATCATATTTTTGTATTTTGTATTTAAATGAAAAAGACTGTAGAAAAATGAGGCAGTTTCAATTATACACTTCTAACGCTATACACCACCTTGTTTCTTAAGGTACTATTTCAAAGTAACTCCTTAGCGATTTATCTTACAAATTATACATCTATATACGATGTAAAGTTACAGGTAGTAGAAAGTATGCTGTTTTATAATACATGCAAATCTAAGTAGCATCTTAATCAATATAGTATCTTTTTCCACCATATATATATGACCAGAATATTAAATCATTTGTTTTGTGGTTTTATTTAAAGTTGTCATAATAGTAAACCATAATATAAGATATCAAAATATATAAATTGTGCAGGCATACAACACAAAGACAATTGGAAACACCCTGGTTTGATTTTGCACAGCATAATTTTCCCTCCCTAGGGAGTGATTACATTTTAGTGGTTTCATTACCTTCAATCATAAACGTCCATTATGACTTTTTTATATTACCATTTTAAAAATAAATTTTCCTTAAGAAAGAATACTTTTTGTCACTCTTTCACATTTCTGGGTTCTTAAACATTTTATTTTTCCTATTTATACATTTTATATTTTATATTTTTTACCTCCAAAAATATCTTCATTGACACAATTCACTGCTTTGCCTGATCAGTGGCATAAACTATGATATGACCTATAAACAGGAAACAAACTCAGTGGAAATGGCCATATATAACTTTGTAAGGAACCCTGTGGGTCATGTAGCTGACATTTGTCAGCTTACTCTACAGCAGTCAACTGTTGCATAAGGTGAACATACCCTGAGTACTATTAAAATCTGGCTGTTCCTGGTGGTGGACACTTAGGTGATTAATATTGGGCTACAGCAGCATTGTAATGGCTCAAATTTTCTCCAGGCTTTGGCTTTAGATCTACGTAAATCTTGGCTGCGGAAATATGCTAAAATGTCATAATTCCAGCTTGCCTCTGCTCAGCCGTTTTCTATTCTTGTACAGAGCTCCCCGGGAGAAGCAGAGAAGCCAGCCAAGCAAGGCTTGCAGGGCTGGGACTGTAGGACTGGATCTCTGCTCACCATTCTGTAAAGGCAGGTAGCACTATAGACTGAAATTACTAATGATGTTTTCTGTCTCAGACAAGTAATATCATGTTTCTAACAGAAATACTATTCCAATAGTATTTAATGTTATAAATAAAAAAATGTGAATATATCTTAGAACACAAAAAAGGTTTCTTTTGTTATAAAGATACACTTATGATCCGTATTTTAACTTCTCATGGTTGTGAAATCCTTTACATACAAGTAAAAGTGCATCTTTTCAAGGGAACATGGGCAGAAGTTTTCATTTTATACTACTATCTGCAAAAATACTGCTTTAGAAAACCCTTCATCTTCATGGATATTTCTTTATGGCATAATTCTTTAATTATCTTAGATGTAAACATTAGAGAAAGAACTAATTAATTAGGAAATCTTTCGCTCTAGACACCTGATGTCTAGAAAATTTAATATTTATTCTTTAGAGGGTCTGGGATCTGATGAAAGGAGGTAATTTGAATTAGCTGCACATAGTTCACATTAGGAGATAATTAATTTCCTTCATATTTTGTCTTAGATTTCATTAGACAACAGTTGTAGAGTTAACATTTCTGTGTTAGCAAAAGGATGTCAGAATTCAGGTTAGATTATGACTCCTCAGAACCAAAAAATAAAATATGCAACAGCAAGCATAATCATAAAGGAAAACCAGAAAGAAGAAACTTACTGAGAATTCAAAGCATTATTTTGTAGTGGGTTTAATGATTTCTACCAAAAATTAAGGGAATATGACCCTCATCTCTGAAGATATTCTAAGTCCTATGGGACTTCAAAGAGCAGAGGCAATATTATGTTGCTTTAATATGGTAACTACAATAATGAAATAACAGGCATAATATTCTTAAAACACAGGACAGCACATGATATTTTCTTTATTTATGTGCTTATACATTCAGTGTGTTATGTAACAATTTATAAGACCAAGACATTTCTGTACTCAAGCTTTTATTTACATTTGCTTATTTATGTGCAAATAATTACATTCTGTTGCACAAAATATATGTAATCAACATTTAATTATTTTGAAAGCAGGCACTACAAGAGATAAATGCTGATTATGACAAAAATTTAAAACAGGGTTGCTAGGACATATTTTGTGGGCAAAGTGTGATTAACATGTCAGCATATGTCCTATTTGAGCATTAGTTAATAGGAGTTTCAGTGAATGATAGTGGGATGTAGCAATACTGATAATTCAGGTTTAATTCCAAGGCGTCTGGCTGATGACAACCCTATCAGCAGTGTCTGCCCTCATTTAGTTTCTATCCTCAGAAACAACCTTAATGCATAATTAGACAGACTAAACTCACAAAATGCAAGATTGTTTAACTAATCATCTACTGTGGACACAAGTGTAAAGGATGAAGGATTAGTCATTGTATATGAAGGAGGAGGTGGAGCATGAAGCGGTAAAGCATATACTGATCAATCATTGCATAAAAGCTGCTGTAAAAATTTCTTAAGATAAATGCAAAGGATTTGCTTCACTTGCTTCTGGAGGAAGCAATTAAAGTCACTGAGCTATACATAAGCATATATTCAAAGCTTTACTGGCTCAAGGCCTCCAGATCATTTTTATGGATGCCTTGGACTTCCATATCTGCAAGAAGTTGTTTTTAGAGATTACCTTTTCACACACTAGTCATACAAACAAACATGGTTACTAGTGTTTTTAAGTGCCTGTTAAGCTTCAGTACAGTATTTACTAGATTCAGTTTCGGATCTAGAATTCTGCTCCTTACTGGTTTGAAAGCAACTGTGTTGAGAAGTCTCAGACATCCACTACATATGAAAACCTGAAAGGTTGTAAGATAGAACTTACTTAAAAACTGCTCATTCATTACAGATCACATTAAAAAGAGACTTTCTGTGCCTAAAAATAAGAATTATTATTTATCCAAAGACAGACAGGCAAGAAGATTTACTTTGAAAGAAGACTAATCTTATGAACCTGAAGGACAGGGTAAGTTCTGCAGCTTCCTGCAGGTATATGAAAATAATTTTAAAGGAACTATAATGTATTCTTGAAGAACAATTATGCAGACATCAGAACAGTTAGTGTAGCTTTCTATGCCTACACAACATCTGTCTTGTACACTGAAATAACTATATTGAAAACAACATAATGCATCTGCCTTCAGAAATAAAACTCCAATCCAAACTATTCACAATGCCTTCAGAAATAAAACTCCAATCCAAACTATTTACAATATTCTCTTCTTTATCTAATCAAACTTAAATAAAAATGTGATTTCAACTTAATTGACCTGTATTTTATGGTGGTTTCACTAAAAGTGTGGATGCCTTAGATTTTAATGAAATTAATTCCTTACCAGCCTTTAGCAATGACACTTCAGGATTCTCGGCACCCCATGAAAAAAAAAAAGAGAGAGAGGGAGAGAAAGGTAATTATTGTGACTTATTGAAAAACCAATTTTATTTTGCTTTATTGAAAATAAAGATATATTTCAAATACCAACATAATTTACTATGGCAAGTAAGGTTTGGAATTAGTAACATGATGTTACTCCCAATGAAATCTGGGGAGAGTCCCACAGCCTTTACTAAGTCAGCTGTAAACCATAGGAAAAAGGCAGAAGTTGAGCTAAACCAGCAGGCTAAATCACATAAATGCAGCCCCTGCCTGGTCTGCAAGGAGACATTGGGAGAAACTGGGCTGTAAAACCACCCAGTTGCTCTGAATCATTTTGAGTTGGTCTGGGGGAGAATATGTCCAGTTTGATTGCTCTTGGTAAATCTTCACTCAGTGAAAAGCTTTTTGGCACAGAATATTTTGAAACTTGCACAAATATTCCCAAGCATCAGGCAGTCATAGCATGTCAACAAAAAGGAGTAGTTCTCAGATTTCTCTGCTTGTTTTAATTATACTTCTGTGACTTAAACCCAATATAAATTTAGCTTCCATTTTGTTAAGCAGAACCTTAATAAAGTCGGTACAAACTCTTTTGTGTGCAAGGTGAGGTTCTTAAGAATAACATTAATTATCTTATTTAAATATCTTGCAAATATTTAAGGAAAACACATTTTCTGTATTTTGGGAGAGGAGATGGAAAATAGTCAGTGTGTTTTCAAGTCTGCAGTTCATATTTCAATCCTTTCTGCAGAATATAGTTTCTGAATGTCTGGGTTTAAGAAAATTGATAACAGCTTTACTGGTTATAAAGGGTAAGACTATCAGATGCAGAGACACAACTACTATTCAAACATATATATTAAAAAAGTACATATAATTCTATCTGTCTCTCTATATAAATTTTTAAGTGATTTAGATAAATTGGACACTTGGCCTTGAAAAACAGAATTCTCAACTTATGAATGTTCTTGGTCACATTCTTCAGAATATGTAACATTTTCATATCAAATTATCCTTAGTTTTAATATATTTTGTATATTTTCCTTTAATTCTTAACCAATTGTGCATTTGTCACAGCTGACAGCTAATAGTTATCCATCCTTTTCATAATCATACTTTCTCTATTTGACATATTTGTCATTATTACTTGGGAATATTTTCCAGCATCCACAGTATTTTCTTCACATCATTCTATGCATCACCCATTATTTTTATGGCTTTGTCTTCTGAGTCAGTACAGATTTCTGATACATACTAACAATCATTGATATTATAATCTATTTTTCACTAGAGGGTGAAGATTTTTTGTGATTCTTCTAATTTTTCATCCATTACTCTTTGTAGGTCATAAACATTTTATATTCTTTGTTATGTCTGTTTAATTTTTCCCTCTTGATAAGAATTTGTGCTGAGATCCAATTCAGAGTGAAACCCCCATATAACAAATTCCAGTGATTTAGTTATGATTTAATTTCAGATTTCATCACCAACAATGTTTAACAGATGAACTGCATTTCAGCTGGGACTTCCAGATAAATTCAATGGAATTAGGTACTCAAATCTTACTGAATGTTACAAGGAAACCTCTTTCCTGTCTTCACTATATCTCATCATTCTTCTGTACTTTGAGCCTAACCCAGATTACAGTCAGATGACTTTTTAAGATTTGCAATTATTTCAATGAGTTTCCAGTCAACCATCAGAGGCTTGGGAGACTGTCATGCCTAATATTGCAGCACTGTATCTCTCATTTACAGTGTCCTCACGACTTAGTGGAGCTATTGGTGATTCTACTCATAGCAGTAGCTACCCAACAGGATTGGCTCTAAAGCTGAGTGTTTGGTAGGGATAACAAAAAGCAAGACTTACAGCTCTTGAAACTATCAGCAATTTGCCAGTCATGTAAAAATGACTGAAAATCGTGATAGAGTTATCTTAATCTAATTACTGAATGATTTTTACTGTTGGTTTTTGAGAAATACATTGACTAATTAGGGAGCAAACCATTTATTGAGCACATTGTGCTTCAGCTATGCCAGACTTCTACTGCACAGCTATTCAAAACTGCAATCTGGTTGCTATGACTACAGCAAGATCCCATAGGATGGCTGTATTTAGCTGGCACATCCCAACAACCCAGAATACTAATGAAATGGAAGTCCACCTATACGCACCACAATTCAAAGCTGCATTTTACAAAACTAAAATATTTGCAGTAAATCAACTGCAAATACCATTATCTGGTTTCTCAATAAAATAAATTAACCCCCATTTTTTTCAGAAATCTTTTCTCTTTCTATGTCCTGCAGCTGGATTTCAATTTTTACATAATTAGAAAAAAAAAAACCCAAACAAACACACAATTTAAATGATTTAGATTAACAGAAATAAATACCTATTTTTTCTAAACCACAATTAAACAAATTAAGGTTTCACATTAGTTATGTTCAAATGTATTAAAAAGAAAAATTAAATATAATACCTTTTACTTGGTTTTGGCTTTATACAGCAAAATCCATGAAAGGTGCTCTATTGTGTGCTTCTTTACCACACAACTTTAACAAAAGAATAACATTAACCAATTCAGCCTATGTTGGTGAAGGTAAAGTTATGTTGAGAAAGGACAAATATGAAGTTATTTCTATTTGCATATCAGTTTTGCTTCATGCTGTTGGGCTGCTCTGGAAGACATTGAAACCTCTGATATAGGTTCACTTGGGTGCTGACAATCTTGCAGGAGATTCTGGGTCATTACAACTAAAGACTACTGTTAACTATTTTAAATAGTCCCTGATAAAAAAGTATCTTGTTTAGGAACAGGCTCCAGAAACTACGGTTGCTACCATCTCCATGCACACCAGTTACCTTATTTCCTCTACTCTATGGGAACTCATACAGAAAATTCCAGTTTGGATGTTTAGTAATTCCTGACATTTTCTCACACACACACACACACACACCCTTCACCCATCACCACCCCTCACCCCCACCCCCAGCCCACACACCCTGACTCTTTCATTTCAGACCTATTGATGATAAAGAGATGTTCTTTGTCTCTTTATCATCTGTCTGATGGAGTCCTGCTAAAGATGAACAAAAAAAACCTGGATTCATATGGATTCCTCAAGATGCATCTGTTGCCTTAGAGATGGTTGTCTGCAACTGTTATCACCAAGGCATCTGTGGATACTACTAAGATTTAGCAGGCTTTTTGAAAGGGATTACATACCAGGAATAGCCAGACACATAAAAATAAATATAAATTTTATGTTTATAGAATCTTACATTTATGGAATTTTGTAAGTGAAAGAAATACTGAGGTTCCGCAGCACAGTTAGTTTGTATGTAAGTAGCAGGAGAACATATTTTTTTTCTGTTATCCTGTAACTGCCTTTTACAGAATCTCTGCATTGTGTTATAAATGAAAAGGATGTGCTGAATGCCCTGAAAAGGGAAGTATTGTTTTGTATAAATCTATAAAAGATTTTTCTTCAAAACTAAAAAATGCAATAAAAAATAGAAGCAACCAAAACATTTCACTATTCACATGCAAGCATCATTAATCCATTCCTGACTTAGACACAGCTCATGTAAGAGAGGCCATTATGTTACATCTCCTCATAGAATACTAGATTTTGTGAACATTCTACATCAGAGGTCTAGAGAAAGCATACAATTATCTTAAATTGAATATGTAGAATCAATATGCCCGCTGAGTGAAGTAAGGAGATATAGACTGGTGCAGGGATGTATGTCAGAACATGCCAAAATAAAAAGATATCTGAAGAGATCATACCTTATACTTTGGCAGCGAGCATTTATTATGAACTGTTTACCTGCTAGTTGCCTTTAGGGTCAGAAAATGCAAACCTGGATTTAAACTGACTTTTCATCCTTTGCCAGAGTCATCACTGGCCTTTGCAATACAGTTTACAGAATGTAATGTTGCTGAAATTGTGATAGCCACTTAACATTTATCTAACAAAAAAATCATTTTCCACAGGGAATTAACTCTGATCTTAGGCCATAGAGCGAGGTACTGCCAGTGCATACACTGCCTCCACAGATGTAATGCAGGACTAATTGAATCCTGTTCCATTTTTATGAGATGACACATTAAATAATTGTCATATTAGGTTTGCAGGAATGCCAATTCCTGCTAAGGGACCCTCTAAGTTCATGCAGCATCCCTAGGTAGGCCTATCAACACTAACAGAATTAGTATTTAGACATATTCAGCTACAAAATAATTAAATGTTACTAAGTTATGGACACAAGCAGCCTGAAAAAAATTTTAACCTCTACGTTGTGATCCTGCTCAGAGGATGATAAAGGCAGAGGTGGATAAAGGCACAGACTGAAAAGCGTACAAAGCAATGCAGCTTCTGCCTGCCCAATGACACAAAGCTCATGCTGCACTTCATGGCATGTGTCAGAGCTTTTAACCTTTGCACCCTTTCCCCTCTTTAAACCTAGGGATGCTGGCTGTGGTCAGGGGAAGGTTAAAACATATGTGATCACAGTCCACTCTGCTGTTTATCTTTGTGCTAAGAACAGCGTCTTTCAACATCTAGAGGAAGCAGTAACTTTCAAAGTGCCATAGAAAGGAAATGGGCAGCTTGCTGCCTTTTTCATATAATCCAGTCTCTGCACGAGAAAACAGTTACCAAGTGGCAGAGCGCTGCCTGCTTCTCACATGATCTCCACTCATTTCTTTCTCTGAGTATATACCTGGTGTCCTGTCCCTCAGGGACAGTCCCTTGGGCTACAATGGTAAAACTACCACCTCTTTAAGAAGAGAGGAGTAGGAGAAAAGGAGAACTAAGATAACTCAAGAAAGGAAAAAGCAATTACTCAGTGTAAAGAGAGAGAAGTTCTCTTTCTCACAGAGAGGAGCCTATATAGAAGGCTGAGGAAGAAGAACTGATGAAAGAACAGGGGAGAGAGCAAAAGCTCTAGAAAAAGGTGAGACAAAAACTATGGAAACTAAGGGTGAGCAGGGAAAAGTCAAAGAAAAGTAGTAACATTTAAAAAATGCCCATCTGCAGAAAAATTAGACTGTGAAAAATTTAAAAAGTTACAAAAAAAGAAAAGAAAATGGTGAATAAAGAACAGAAAGGGGCAGGTAAAAGTGCTAGAAGAGTAAAAAAGGGACAACAGGGGACAGGGAGAGAGTTACCATGTCTTTGTTTTTTTCTTTCCAGGACGTACTCTGTTGACTGTGGAGTTTTTGTCACTGTAGCCACTAAGAGATGATCCTTTGGAGAGATCACTGTCACGGCATTATATCAAAATGCACAGGTCCTGCAGCAAATTTCCAAGACTGCAGAAGTGACAGAACAGCAACTTGTAAACACTGAGATTTAAGAAAAAAGATAGATCTAACTTGGGAAGTGGAACTGAAGAAATAAGAGGCTGATGAGTCACTTAAAAATGTAGCTAGAGGAGATGGATGTGACTGTGATATTGATGCAACTGAGGAAGAAACCTGGAAAAGGGAAGCAACACAGCACCTTCAGACCTCTAATTGAAAATACAGCTCATTTTTTTAAAAATATTAAATAAAAAAAGAACTAATCCAAAAACTTTTGCACTTCTTTATACAGCAGGAGTAAACAAATCCAATGAGATTCATGAAACCTGGGATGATGAAATCATCTTACCAGTAACTCCAAAAATTCTGCTAGACTTACATTAAATTACGTAAGTAACAAAGTACCTATTTCCACGACAGCTTTTTTTAATGCAGATTCCCAGACATTTCTCTCTCACTGGGATTTCACATGTCTAGGAATCATTACATGATTTCCCACAGCTCCCATATCAGGTCTGCAGTGGAAAACATAATTATCTGAAACCATAGTTTAACTATACAAAGTTTTTAAGTACCCCCTGTTCACATATAACTCATCACTGGAAGACAAGCTTATGTTGTCACTCTCCATCCACTTAATATTGGGCCAGATTTTCAACAACTGGATCTCCACAGGTGCATAACTCCTTAGTTATACATGAAAAAAGTGCCCCCCCCCCCCCCCCTTCAAAAGATATTGTTGCCAGAATGAAGCTGAAACCTAGTCTCTTGGCATTTGTTTTAATACAACATGGATAAGGCAGGCTTCAGCAAGCTTGTGTAACATTTTGAGTAGCCTCCATCTCAGTTTACATTCTCTATTGATTAATATGTACCAGCAGAAACCATTCACTATGTAATGAGATGTATCTGGAGACAGCAGGAGTTATGTTTTTAAGTATTTTCTATTCTGTCTGTTTCCATGAATAGTTGAATCGATTATACTGAATTGTTGAAGAAAGCAGAAAAACACAGAGCAGGAAAAAAGGTGACCTTTAAATCATCCATTACATAGGTAGTTTCTGAAGAAAGAGGCTTCACAGTCAGAGAATTTGTCAAAATCCACTGTGCAAAGATTACTAAAGTGCATAATACTAAGGTCTTTTGGTGACTAAAAAAGTGGAGTGTTCATTAATGCCCCCAAATACTACAAATACTGTACAGAGTGTATATTTTAAATCATAAATAATGCTTAAATTAGGCAGAAGACATTAATTAAGGTGTATAGCAAAAATGCTCATCAATAGACTCTGCTTATTTTGATTTATAAGACAGTTGTGGTGAGGTAGGGGGATGGACCTGCAGAAGGAAAAGAAAACTGTAGATATGCAAGACCTTCTGAAAGTGTCCATGAAGAATTGTTCGGATCCAGGCTTCACAGAGCTAAGCAAGGGAATGGAATATTTGGGTCTGCTGACAAGCAAAAGTTTCTCTGACTTTTCTCACCCAGGTGCATATATCATGGAACCAATGAAAGCTTTTCCCTAAACTCAGTGAAGAACAGACAGCTGTTTTAAACCTAATGATTTTAAAAGCCCTGTCCATTTGTAACCAAACCTGAATATTCTTTTTTACTTTATCCAAACTGATGAGTGTCATGAAACAATAATCTAACTTCTAATCATACAAACAGTCTCTGGCGCAGTCCTAACTGCTATTGCATCTTCCCAACAGCACCCCAGATGCCTCTACATTTTAATTTTTTCTGAGGAGCTTGGTGACAAACTTTAATGGCCCAAGACCAAAGCAAGAGTACAAACTGATATTCCTACCAGCTACAGCTGTCCAAGTAGGATGAACCTTGTAACTAATTTTCTGTTAGTTTGTCTCCAAAGTTGTCAGTGATACTAACATGCCTCAGGCCAAACTAATTGGATAAAACAGTTTAGGTAGGTATATGGAGTTAATACAGGTGAATGTAGAGAAAAAGTATGTTAGCAACCAGAGCTGGCATGAAGAAACAAAGGCCATGGAGTGTTAACTCTGTGTTTATTCTATTATGAAGCAAAGTTCCTCAGGTTACTCCAAAAAGTGAGGGGATCTACAGAGAGTCTCAGCCACTTTCTGATAACAAAGGCCTGTGGTACCTGAAACGTGTATGCATGCACATAGTAGTAGTAGTACTGCAGTTACCTATAGAGATATAGATCATATTGCATAACTACATAAATTCATAAAAGTAAAATTCTTACTACAGATTTGGAGGGGGTGAGCAGGCAAAGTTAACCATCAGAGTGTTCAAACACTGGAACAAAGTGCAGTCAGGTTGTAGACATTCCATCCTTGGAGATACTCAAAACTCCACTAAACAAGGCCTTGAGGAACCTGACCTAGTCTGACCTGCTTAGAGCAAGGGCTGGACTAAAGACCTCCAGATGTCCTTTCCAACTTAAATTATTCTATTATTCTGTTGAACAGACAGACCTAAGGTTACCCTCTCAAAACAAAAGTCTCAGCCCACAACTTAAGACAGTGTATCATTCCAAATAATTTATCAGGAACCAGAACTACAAGACCTCATCTCTGAGCAATTAGCTACTAGGATCAGGGAGCAGTCAGAAATAATTTTATAACAGTTCCTGTAGCTCACTCTTTAAGAGGTTCCACATGTACTTGTAAGCACATATTATTCCTTATTTTCTTTATCTCTACATTATTCTACAAAACAATCAAGTGAAAAAGTCTGTTTCAATACCAGCATTTCATGTTACATTCTTACATAATAAAATTCATTCTTGTTTATTGACACTGAAGCAAAAATTGCAGCTAAAATAAAGAGATCACAACACAAATTTTATAGTAACTAATAAATTATAAGCAACTGAAAGCTTTGCATAACCTATGTCACTTTTTTAACTTCTTCACTATTTCAGTGTCATTTAGAGTAATTTGCAGTTGATGATTAACAGAACAAAAATATTCATACTAGCTGTGCGGTACTGAACAGTTTCTACTGTGTGATTTCCCTATAAATAATAATTTTTTATCTGTCTACTGTAAGCGTAACACAGTGTAGCAAGCCAGTGGCATACTTCCATAATAGTCTATTCCCAAGAGTAAATCAAAATTATTTTGGATGATGTCCCATAGAACCAGACAGAATGCATTAGAAGTATATGTATAGCAACTTTTTAAGGAATGGGGAAACTGGTGTTAGACATTATCAAAATGTATATACCCAAATGTTAGCACTCGCGCTTTAAAAAAATAAAATAAGACCATGAAAAATAGCAGTAGAATTGATATGTGCAGCATGCCAAAATGCTTTTAAAAGAAAATATAGGAAATTGTTCAGCTAGTAGTAGATAGAGTTCCACTACAAGAAAGTAACATTAAAAAGTCAAAGTGCAGTCCAGAAGCAACAAATACCTTAACAACTCGAGGTGCCTTCTAATCAGAGAAACCAAGATAAAGACAGACATATGGAAGCATGTGGAAAAGAAACAAGCAGCAGAAAACATGAACTTCCCCAAAACATTGCAAAAAGTCCATTAATAAAGGAAAAGTAGCAAAAATGAAAAAGCAAAAAGAAATCTATTAGATAACACCTGGAGAAACTTAAAATCTTAAATTATAAGAACAAGTTTGACAACGTGTTACACTGAAATTATCAGTAAGGTCAACAAATATTTCAGCGAAGTATTGAACTAAGAAAAACAATGGAAAATGGCATGATCATTAAAATACCAAAGGAAAATAATCTTTGAGAACTGTTTTTGTGTTACAGGTCTTCTGTGTTCATATTTTAGAGAAGAAAAGTTCTTGCAAAGGAGAGAGCAGACTAGACTACGCTATCTCACCAGTGTGACCCTAGATACACGGCAAACAAGCCTGAGTTTTGAGGAAGACATTATTGCTGAGAGAAAAGAGCCAAAAAGAAAGAAATAATAATTAAAAACAAAAGGTAAATGAATTAGAGAGGACTTCTCAGAACATACAAATAACTGTAAAAGATCTTTTATATGAAAAAAATCATGTCATCATTTTTCATCATTAGGCAGAAAAATTGGTGTTCCCAACATGCAATATGGCCTTTGTGCAAATAAGAATCAGGCTCTGGAGATTTGACTCAGTTCTTCCTGAACACTGTGGGGAGATAAAATCACCTGCTTTATGTCTGCCTTAATAAGACTAATTTTACTAATGGGTTTAACCCAATGTTGAGGCTGCTGCAACTTCTCATCTGGTAAGCGCATGTGCGGTGATGACAGAATGTAGAGTACACCTTGAGGTCCTGGTCCCACATCAAGAGGAGGCCAAGACTCCCTGAGTTGTTTTCCCCCACGCTGCCCAGTACAGCTGCAGGTGTAGAGGGTTGAAGCTGGGTTAATTAGCATTGATAATATACAACCATGGGCTGGCTTCAGGGGCAGCGGTTTGGCCGTTGTAGATAAGGTACAGCTGTGGCTGGTTCTGTTAAGGGGTTGAGAGCCAATGAAGAGGGGCAGCAGAGGAAGAAGCAGAGAGAGGAAAAAGCAAGAGGAGAGTGAGTCGTGGATGAGGCTAGACGAGGAGAAGGCAGCAGAGGGACTGGCATGAAGAGTGTGTTAGTATGAGATGGTAAAAGACCTAGTTGCAGCTTGATAGTTTGCAGGGTGCTGTGATATATGGGAACTGAGCAGGAGTGCCAAATAGGAGACCAGAGCTGTGGTACATCAAAAATAGCAAGTGACATTATGGAGCATCTCTGTTTCGTAATGCTGGCCTGCCAATGTGTTCCTCACTAAGAGCTGGAGTTTTGGTTTTATCCAAAACAAGAGTCAAAATTAAATTTACTAGACTTATTCTAATACGTAAGTGAGAAGAATCAAAACTCTAAATCCAAAAGCTGTTCAGTTTCACAAAGGATTTTGCAATGTGACTTTGTTCCAAGGAAGCAACAAAAAGGCCTAAAACCCTGCATGAAGGAAAATTCAGAAGAAAAGAACTATATATTTCACCATTATTGTTTCTTTTAAAGAGAAAAAAAAAATCTGATTTTGAGGATACTTTTAAATATTGAATTCTCAGAGTAAAATGAATTTGATTTCACTGGAGCTGTGAGGTTTTTGCTGAACATGAGAATCTGACCAAGGTCACCTGAAGTGTCTACTGGTTTTCTATATTATGAACTGAAAGCAGAGAAAGGGAAAACAAAGCATTTATCAGGTGAACATTTTTATTATAAGCTTCTGCACATGCTATAATGAAAATTAGAAAGGAAAATAAATGAACGCTTAGCATTATTCCTAAGTAACCTGTGTATTTGGCTTAATTAAACACGGAAAAATTAATTTAGTGAATAACTAAAAGAACATTTTGTATGAAGGATTTTCTTGAGCAACTCTTCAAGCTTTAATTGATATACTGTGGCTTACTGCTTTAATTGTCAGTTTCAAGAATGACTTACGTGACTCCAGAGAGTGGTCCATTGGACGTCATCCAAAACTAGCATCTATCCCACAGCACTGAAAAAATTGGATGTCCCTGACTACTCACATTAGATATTTCACCACCTTTCACACAGAAGAGGGAAAAGCCCACTGATGTTGCCAAGCACTTCTCCATGGTATTGTTCTCAGCAAAGAAATAAACTGTTGAGTGTTCCCAAATCCACACTCCCATCCTTGTTCAATTTCAAAGTAACCACACAAAATAGGAGTTCAGTCATTCACTGACACCAGTTTGAATTACTGTTTTAAATGTAAAATGCTGAAGGCTAACAAAAGAGAGTTGGAGAAAAGTTTTGTTGATGTGTTTTGTTGCAACCAGCATTTAACTGTGCTAACCTTGAGTAAACTACTTGATAGAAAGATTATTCTCAAACTTTATACTTTTAACAGCAACTTAATTTGCTTGAGGGATGGCTACATTGCAGAAACAAGGGAAAATGCTTCCAGAATGTGTGTAAAAGATTGTAAGAAAAGTAGCCTTCTTCCAAATACAAGGTACCATGCCACTTAGAAGTTTGCCAGGGTACGCAAACATCTAGTGTCAATGAAGATTGCAGTAGGAAAGAACAAATTAATTTCACTTAAGAAAAAGCAATTCAGAGAGTTGTGCTGACTCTAGCGAAGTTTTTGTCCTTGATATTTTCTGATTAAAAAGCAATGCCAGTTGCCTGTATAACCTGTGTATCAGGACACTAACTTGGAATAAAAGTGATTAGTCTAAAAGGGAGATTTACTCAGCTTGATTTGGGACAACCTTAAGAACCTGTACTTAAAGTAAGATAAAAAGCATAACTTGAAGCTATTCTAAGCCTCAAGGGATACCTCAAAAAGAAAAAAATCATTCTGATGAGAGGACAACTGCTACACTCCAGAAATAATTTGTTCCCATCTTTATATCTACTAGAGTATTAGCTATCAACACTTAAAGAGTAAACTTTCAACCCCAAAAAACACCTGTCATAACTCTCTCCAAAACGTATCCTTATGCTGGTATCTATAATCTCCTAAGTAACACAGAAGATTTCATATTGTTCTCTTAAAAATACACTAAAGAATATTCTCTTTAATGACTATTAAAATGCAGGGATTGGTTTATTTCAATGCCTTTTAATTTTTTATTTTACACAAATCAGATTTAATCTCATTGAAAGGAATCAAACCGCATGTTTGCCTGTTATTAATACTGTCTTAATAGTTTCTAAAGCACCATATGTTTAAAATAAAATTTCCTATTATATGTCACATTTCTAAGGGTACTTTAACTAAAACAATTGGCTGCTTTAAAAAACCTTTGATGAAAGATTTAGGGAACTTCTTCCAGCTCTATGTCAGAAGTTTTAATTAGGTTCCAGGTAGGAAAATGAAACCACCTGATAGTAGCATCTACTTTGTGATGTGAGGAAGAGGAATTGGCACTAACTACATTCCTGTTGGAAGCTTCTGGAAATTACAGCAAGTGGGTTTGTATCAAGGACTATCACTTAGGAAAATTATGATAGTAAATCCAGAGAAAAAATAGTAAAGAAATCTAAATAAATATATTTTTTCATATATATATATATGTAAACAGATAAACATGTTCAGTAATCTAGCGTATGAGAAGAATTCTTTTATTAGGCCAATGAGTAGCTTAGAATAACTAGAAAAGTTATTAGGCACATAGTTCTTTTTTGGGTTTGAAAAGGGAGAAAAAGTTGTTCAAGCTAAATACAGATCAAATCCTGGTTGTGCACTTCTCTCCCTTCTCTAGGCTGTTCTATGACCCTGGGAGCTGCCGACAAGGCCTCAGCACCCTGAGCAATGAGCTGGGCAGTTAAGCCCCCCTTGACTGTACCAGTAACTTTTATTTGGCTAAGGCAGAATGGCACTGTCCATATTGGAACTCACACTGAATGGCCAAAACAGGGAACAATGATGGAGACAATCAGTTACTCCCTGACAGACCCAGAATGCTCCTAGCCAGATCACAGCCCGAGTTGCATCCGAGTGTAACTATGCCATTGTTCTTGGAATTTTTGAAAAATTACCAACTCAGGTTGTGGCCAGGATGTAAATTTACTGATGACTAAAGGCAATCATCTCACAACCTTATATAAAGTGATACCCTTTGAGATCTCCTGGACCACAACAGGCTGTGACCAACACCTCCCTGAGTGGGAGCTCAGAGCTTGCAAACCACCAAGTCTGCAATATTACGGGGACTTGTGGAAAGCCAGTGACAAGGCTTGAGCTGATACCCCTGCTCCTCAAGGCTTGACCCTTTGTGTGTTGAGAAAAGCAAAAGGCATTAGATGTATTTCATTAAACTCCACGGAAATTTGTAACAGGTACACCTTTGTTATAATATGCATTGCAAGCTTGAAGTAGTTTTGTTATTTTGTGATTTAAAGCAATTTTTTATTGATTTGCTTTGCTGCTAAAATCCTATGGATAATCTTGAACTGTGAACAAATTCTCTCTCTCTCTCTCCCCTTTAGATATAAACCATTGTCCAAGTCTGATACTAAGGTTGGACCTAGCTGCACTTAAATTCTGTGAGAGTTTGAAAAGCAAAGGGGTCTGCTCTGAACCTCGTGACTCAGCAGACGGCTCTCCCTTATTCTGTACCCCACTTTCTGTATCTCTCCCATTGCACATGAACAGTTGACCAAGTCAAAGACCGAGATTGGATATAGCCACACCTAAACTCTGTGAGACTTTAGAAGGCAAGGAGCTCCATTCTAAACCTTGTGATTCAGTGAGAGGATCTCCTTTACCCTCTTACACATTTGATTTTTATAAACTATTTCCAACTCCATTCTGACTCAATTTCAATTTGATCTATCCCTGTGCCTTTCATCCCTATAATAAGTGACAGAGTGAACCTTGCCATTGAATCTTGTGCAGTTACATTTCCACAAACGAATATGAAACCTATTTCACTCACTCTTTGGTAGTACTTCTTTAAGCGACCTGATCTAAACCACTCCATTCGTGACATACACACATTCAGTAACAAATACATCTATTTCCAAGGAACAGACAATGCAAACCAATGATACAAGTGTATTACAAAACTGTTAAATTGTTTTTATTCCTATTTTCTATCCTGATCTACAAGTGTACTTACCTTCCCTTCCTTGTTTTACAAACTGTTCAGCTGGAACTTCTCTGTGCCTGTTTTTCAAGTGTCACATACACACATGGATTTCAAAGGCATTCTGCATTTCCACATCTCACTGCAGTAGATAATGTAGACCCTTTATGTCCATGAAGAATCAAGCCATGAGTTCTACTTTTTCCACAGTATATTGTGTTTAGAAACACAAATTTTACTCCAAAATACTTGTGTAACCAGTAATCAATATTAAAGTAATTAAACCCCACTGTGACATGTCCTTCCTACAGACTTTTGTATTATTTTCTCCCACTGGCTTACACGTTCTGATCTCTTTTAACTATCTGCTTGGAATTGTATATTCTACAAATTAATTAATTACTTTTATTCCATTGACTTGCCTCACTATTTTCCTGTTGCAATTGTCTAAACTGTTCTCCTCTTCTATCGTCTCTATCATTTCCTTTAAAGTAAGATCCTTTTCTTCAGTATATTCCTTTTTTATTTAAAGGAACTACCTAGTATTCAGCCTTCAAGTAGTTGAGATTTTTTTTTACATTCACTTTGATATAAATACTTTGTCGTCTTTTGGTCATCTTGCATTGCCTTCCGTGTCTTAACAGCATCTTTGGTTCCTATAACATTTCATCATTTTAGTGTGGAACCATATATCAAGAGTTATTTCATACTGTGCTTTCAGTCTGCCCCATCATTTTTACTGCATCCTCAAGGATTCTCAGAGATGGATCCTGAGGGAACCCAAATGGAGAGAAGGAAATAGTGATGGGAAAGAGAAATCTGCCTCCATGTACTCTTTGCATGGGTTCCCCATGCAAATCATATGGAAACTCAGATTCTAGAGTTCTCATCTGCTGTGCAATGTTGTTGAATGACACAGGGTCTATTAATGCAGCATACTTTGATTCGCAGTGATATTTTCTATCTAACAAAAATAACTGTCCTGGAGTTCTATATGTAGGTGCATTGCTTGTTGCTTTGATTATACAGTTTCTTTCATTTTTCTAAGAATCAGTGAGTTTATAAATAGTGAAAGGAAAAAAAAATTAAAAGAGGAATTATGAGAAAAAAATGAAAGTATTAAAATGTGATTCTTATTCCAAAATTGTGCTATATTTGAAAGGCATGTCTCTGTGAGTTCATCTGAAAAACCTCTAAGAACACAGAACTAAAATTAGGAGCAATCATCTGCCTCTCAAATCTATAAACAGAAATTTTAAATTAGCTGTAAAAACAATGGAAGGAATGGTTATGAAGGTAATTTAGGACAACATGAAGAAGTGACAGTAGACCAAAGATAAAGAGCACAATCACAACTTTATAGTAGATAAATCTTTTTGAGATACTTAACCAGTCAATTTTTAATGGCATTTTAATATTATATTGCTAAAATTCCTTAGTCACAAAACTTTTTGCCTACTCTTCATATTCTTAAGACAAAATGAGTAGGCTGTTTATTTCTGTATAGACTGGAAATGTCAATAAAGGCACAGTAGTATAGTTTCATCATTGGAAAGCTACACTTAACATTTCAGATTTGCAGGAAAAGTACATACACCCTGTTCAAGAAAGTCCTTTGTATCTTAGTTTTAACACAGTGATGACCTTGAGAATTAAAATCAATAACCCTTCAAAATGTTTCCACTTCCTATCATTTACATCATACATTACAGTATCATTTGCAACAGTCTTTGCCAGGTTCAGTGTTTGAAATTACCTGCCCTTCATCTTCTACATCTTCTTCCCTACAGGACTTTTTTGAAAAAAATAAAATGGTTCTGACCTTGTATATTTTAATAAAAAACAAGCAAACTAACAACACTTGAATCTTACTTCAGCTGGCAATCATTTTCTGCCCCTCCACCCAGTTGTGCACTTTACTGTTGAAATTATAACCTGAAGGTCTTTTTAAATATACAGTGCTGTACAAATGCCTGATAAAGAGCAAGGTATAATGTTCTGGGGAATTAAGGTAGCTACCAGTAAGTTAAATGAACAATGTTCAATCACTGTTGTCCCTTGTGTTCATAAGTTATAGGGCAGATACAGCCATTAGTGCAGCACAGCACAGGGAATTCTCAGCTAATAAAAAGCTCACAAAAGCCTTAGGCGAAGTTTGTAGAAACATGACTGAATTTGCACTGATGCCCCAGCTGAAAGTGATGTTGGTATGGTAAGTGCCTACTGATACATCTCTGAAAAGCTAACTTAAATATAGAAGGATGTTTTCATAGATTTCATATTTTCATTGCCTTTACCACTTTTCCTGCTCCCAGCTGACCCTTTTCTTCTACTTTAGTGCCTGTGTTTCTCAGTATTCAAAAGGAGCATAGGCCAAACTCATTAACGTTCATCAATGCAGCTTTTCTTCTATTTTACTCAAGTTCAAAGAGTACTAAAACAAACAACTGAGGGCCGTACCCAAAGGCTAATATCTCTACTTATCTTCATGTGTTTCATTGCAAGGTAGAAACAAAATGAAAAATAGTTTGTCCTCAATCAGTAACCTTCATAAACTGTGGTCATTAAGACTCTAAAATTTCCTTGAAGCTTAGAAGATGTTCAGAGACTTGCTTGTAAAATGCAAAGTGGCTGCCTCTGTGGGAGGTCTGATACGCCTTCAGTTCCCCCTTTCACGATTCTTAAGACCCATGCACCTTGTACAATTTATCATGCATATGGGGGCATGACACTTCTTTCTCTTTAAGTGTGCTGCAGCTCTGGAGGTCTCGAGTTCTTGGTTTACTCCTTTACAATGCAATTTACTAACTTCATCCCTAGCTAAGAAAGCAGACAACTATAATCCCTCTTCCCCCAGATTTACAAATAATATAACCGAGAAGTTCTACAAAGTTGCTATAAGCAAAATTAGGAATGTTATCTAGGTCACTAACATGACAGAGCCAACTCATACATTCAGCTCTCAATACCTAACAGGAAATTTCGCTAGAAGCTGTGAGCTCATCAACTGCAAGTGTCACAGACAAAAGAAACCCAGGCATATTAGTCACCAGTCACAGGATGAGCCACCAATGTGATGCAAGTACAAAAAATAGTAAACAAGAAACTAGAGAGAATCAAGCCAAGCATTACCAGGAGACACTGGAAAACATTAATCTTTGTCAAAATATCGGGAATACTCTGTACAGCTCTGGTTATTCATACTTTTAGAAGTTAAGCAAAACTGAAACATGCACAGAAAAAAGTTACTGTCAGAGGAATGAAGAGACTATTATATGCGAAGAAACTTAGAAAAGCTTACCAGAGGATATGACTGTTCTGTATAAATACACTTCAGGGTAAACACCAGAGATTTGGAAGAATAATTTAAGCTAAAGGTTAAAGTAAGTAGATGAAAAAATGCATATAAACTGAATTCTCCGAGAATGGAAATTAGAAAGAGGTTTCTAGCCATCAGGAAAATGACAAGCCTGAATAGTTTTCCAAGTAAAACAGTCAAGACAAAAATCCTAACTAAAAATTAGTAAAGTTAGTAAAGGTTGTAAAGTTTGATCCGAAGTTTATGAAACAGCAATGCCAATGGAACTTATTGATCCATGAAGCTTTTTCCAGTCCTTGTTTCCTAACATGTCTCTTCCAGAGGCACAGATAGAGAGCTAGGAGTCTTAATACCTAACACACACCTGTAGCATCACAAACACAGCATGTCGTGAAAACCAGTCCCTAGAGAAGACAGCAACCTCTTTCATACAAAACATAATACTATCAATAAAAGTGAAACATTCCTGCAGCTGCTGGGTTCAGACCTTTACCACCTAATCAAACAAGGGAAAAATACAGAAAAAAAATTGATAGTCCAGTTTTCCCCAATGTATTCAGTTTACAATTGATATTTTGTTTAATATATCTTTTATTGAGTTCAGACTGTCTGAAGTGGCCCTTTTAGGCCAGGTAATGATTGGATTGTAGTGGATATTCACAGAAAGTTATAAATAGAATTATTTTCTGAGCACAGAAAGTAAGATGCTGTTTCTGAAGATGCAAAAAAGATCTGAACTAGAGCTAGCAAACTGGTATTTCCAGAGATTAGTCTTATTCTTGTCTGAGTCACCTTATTTATAAAGTCTTTTGATTTGTACAAGTATTTGTTTACTGTCTTGCACCTCTTCACATTTTAGGAAGTATAGGCTACTCCAGGAGCTTCAATATAAGTAAAATCTAACATATTTAATAGCTCCAAAACACATTAGTACTATGCAGCAAGCAAAAAATACCTAAAGGCTTTTTCTAATAAGCTTTGAAGGCTGATGAATTGTCTTGCTTAGCCAACAGAAAACATCTTGAAAAGCTGAGCACTCTTAATACAGATCAGGGAGATCATTATCCTTTCCTGCCACAGTCCTTATTTTTGTCTAACAACCATGAACCCATTCTGCTCCCACATCTTGTCTTGCAACTCAGCCACCAGATAGTCTAATTTCCAGGAAGGTAGCGGTGTTTTCCTCAAGCTTTCTAAGTTCATGTTAAATCACACCTACTTACAACTCCCTCTGTTGCTTCTTTTTCCTCCTCTTATAAGAAATACTCCACTTCAAATGTCTCCTCCCTCCAGGTAAAAAATTTGGGATAAGAGTCTGCACATGCTTTATAACTATGCTGGGGTAACTTCTTATCAGTAGGCAAAGGCTTTATGACCAGTATTTAAATGTGCTACCAGTGCCTCATACTGTCCCCTTGTGAGGTGGCCTTCAGCACAGAAACTTCCTGTCACTGTAATAGTTCGAAGAGCACAAGGAAGTCTGAGAGGTTAAATAGCATACTGCTGTTCTGTCCTCACCCTAAATATTCTTTTACTGTGTGCTAAAAGACTGCAACCGCAAAAAAATAAGAGGGAAAAAACCCCAACAAACCACCCACAACACAACAACAAAACAAACCACACCAGAAAAAAACCTTAGGGTAAGTGCTTCAAACCCCAGTAGACAGGGATAACAAGCATCTGCATAAGAGTATTATGCACAAAGAGATTAAGGTCAAGATCAAGTTCACACAGGCCAAAACACAGGCTTGCATAAAAAGTCTTACACTAGTGCTTTATAAGCCAAGGATGAACACAATCACTGATGTACATTTCTGTATACAGCACTGCAAAGTATTGCATCCCATTTTCCAGGTAAAGAGCTAATATTCCCCTGTAATTTTCTATACAGCAAGACCCTATTCTTAACTGGTTAGTCAGTTTTCTACTCAGGTGAATCAGCCTGTGACAATTTGCAACTCAGATGAAACCAGTGTTTATCCATCAATCCTGTCTTCTTTTCTCACACACACAAAATTTCCAAGCAGAACTATAAGGGTGGTGATTGCGAGCTAATCGCATCTCCAGGGAATTGCAATTCTTGAATGCACTTCACACTTCCTGAGCTTCAACTTCAACTGCTGTAATTAGTTTGCAGTAATTAGACCTTGGTAGTGCTTATTTCTTTAATGTCCGCCATATCTAAGCATTCCAAAACCGTAACTCATTTAGCATTCTAGTCACAGGATATTAATATCTGCCCCAATATTATTTACCTTTTCTTCACTAAAAGCATTCAGTTTTGACTTCATAACAACTTGGAGAGTTCAAAACCCCAACAATTGTTTTTAGAACCTTTAACTGAACTAGGAGGAGCCTTCTTTCTCAAGTGTCCCTTGAAGCTATGATGTAAGTTGAAAGGTTTGGGGATTTTTTTTCTTCTTTTTAACTTCTGGACTAAAGCACAATAAAAACTATCTACATGATGAAAAGTATGTTTCCTGCTACCTTTTATTCCCCCACAACACTTCACTGCAGCTAGCCCTCATTAACACACCACTGTTATCAGAAAGCAGAAGCTGTAACAGTATTCAGCAAAATACAAATCTATTTAAACAGGCATGAAGACTGGGTAATTGAACACCTACAAGAGAATATTCTTTAATTGTTACTGGTATTAGCTGGTGTCTGGTGTCTAAGCTAAACATCCCTCTCCAGATATAAGTAATCATCCTCTACCAAAATATAAACCTTAAACACAGCCCAGGAAAATTGAGATGCTTTTGCCATTACTTGTCTCCAGACTTTTTCTCCTAGCAAGACCTTTCACTCAAGAAACAATTTAGACATATATGTTCAGTGTTCAAGTCTTTAAGAAAGTGATACAACCACAAGTGAGTAATCAGTTAAGCTAACCTACAACAAAGGAGGAAGAGAGAGGGGAAAGAGATTTTTATTCAGCTGCTGGAAGTAGGAGATGGCATTAATAATGTGCAATGTCCCATAACAAAAATTATTTTCACTCTCTTCTGAGAGCTCCAATGGCTAGACTTGACTTTCTGGAAAGGGTGCTGACATGTACCTAGATACAGACAGGCAAGCAAATGGAAGAATGTCAGATTTTTGCTGATGAAATCCCTCAGGAATCAGGTAAATAATATTCCAAGTCCTGTGTTCAGTAAGTCCATGAGATCTTTCCATTTGTCTTATGGAAGTTTCTCCTTCTGTTTGTTACAAAATAAAATTACTGGCCACATGACTTTGTCTTTGAATGATCCCTATCTGACTGACAGATGAAAAATTCAGAGGGAGGTATTTTTGGAGAGACAGAACATATCTTATGTTTCTAAAATAGATGAAACTTTTAGACTGAGTAGAGAATGGCAATCACACTTGCTAACAGTGACTAGTGCAGTCACTAGTGACTAGAAAAGACAAACTAAGAACATGAAAGACAAAAGTTGTATTTAAGAAACTTCTCATTTGAAGGTATGGGAAATGTGAATTATTTCCTCTTCTTGAAGCAGATTTATTTTATTTTTTTTTTTGTCTTTGGAAATCTGCATTCTTAATGTTTTCTTTAGAAAACAGACAGTTTATTAAAAATAATACATGATCATTATTTAATTATTTTTGAAAGATATTTTCATTAAGATATATCTACAAATAGCTAATTTATGTACTGTGAAATAGTGCTGAAAGACTTCATTATTCATTCTTTCCATCTAACATCATTATTGTGTCCAACAGCACTGTCCTTTCTTAACAATTCAAATTCATGTCTACTTATATAAGTCTTTGATCCACATACATGAATTTTAAACTACTGGTCTATACAGGGAAATCATGACAGCCTGGCAGAAAAGCGAGATGAGTTGGATACAGCTGACCGATTTGCAAACTAGCACAGAGAATATAGCTTCAAAAAAGCCCAGCAGATGATCAATAGCTCTTAAAATCAGCCACTTTTTAAGTTGTTGGATTGCAGGCCCAAACTCCTCATTCTCAGTTCTCCAGTTAGACACCTGGACCTTAAGATACCATGAAACAGATATGATGAAGAACTGAAGATCTTAACCACAGCATGTTTTCAGTTCTTAAATGCATCTACTTTTGTCCAGCTTTGCAAAGCCATATATTACATACCTGTTGTAGAAATAGAAATGTCCTATATATTAATCCTTATTTTTTATGATTTATTCATCATCAGCTAGACAAATTTTTTGGTACTTTCACTGCACAGATCTTGCTGGGTTTTCCAAATCTGTACAGTACTGTAATAGTTACCATGTAAGAGACATTCTAAACACTCGTTCTTATCCTTGTCTCTATGAACTGGATCCCATAGGCATGAAATACCATTAAGTAACAATACTTATGATAGGTTTCCATCCTAAATTCAAATTCCCTGCCTGAGAACCAGTTTCCTCATTTTCAAGATAATCTAAAAAATAATAATTGCACATATAATTGCAAGGAAAATATCAATTTAGTTAAAACAAGCTAAAATATAACAAAACTAGCCTACCAGGTTATTCAAAAAAGACACTGAATCACCCTGGTAAACCCTTTCTTAGGAGGTTGAATGTGATCTCCTTAACGAACACCAGACTTTCTGGGCCCCTGGAGGAACAGCTCTTGTTGCAGTTATTGAGGATGAAACAGGGGGATTCTAATGGATTTTTGATGAAATCTTAATGAAAATTCAGCATGAGAACAATGCACAACATCTTTTCTTAGCATATTCTGTGCTTTATTAGTTTTAGCCAAGCAGGAGCAAATAGTCTTTGAATTAAACATGTATGCTGATGTATTGCATGGTTTCTCATCCCGCTTTGCTTTTAAGAAAATAAACAAGCAGTAGACGAGAAGAAATAATCACTTGAGATTTTAAATTCATTCACACTTCTGCGAGCAGAAAACAATTAAAGAAGCTATACTCTGATTCTAATTGGAAATCAACACAGTTACAGATAGAAATTTCTTTAGAAAAATAGCTCAACATTTCATTGAAGTCAACAGTCACTCACCTTGAAGTAGAAACCAGAATTTTTTCATATTCCCACATTGCAGAACAACATGAAAATGAAATTGCCTCTAGATAGATGAATATGAAAAATTTCTCTCATTTAACATTTTTTCCTTGTCTCTGATGAGAAACTTTTTAAACTGAGCTTATTCATTGCCCAATATACCAAAACATAATGTTTTCATGGCTTTCATTAATGCCATATGTGCTAAAGGCAATCACAACCAGTCACAGGTCTCCTTTCTTGAAAGCTTTCAGAGGTGACCCATATGATCCCCCCACTCCCCACAATGAGGGGAAGTCTGCCTGAGCAGGCACGGGTGCTTAGTCATTGCCTGGTCTGTTCAAAAACTGCTTTGCAACCCTGTTACCGACTCCTTTGCTTTCCTGCTTGGATGACAGCCCTCATCCTCTTGCATTTTGTAGGCAAAGTCATGATGTGTTTGAAACAGAAGATCTAAATTACCTTTGTGCTCTCCTGATTCTGGCAGGTTTTTTATCTGTTAGAACACTGTAAACAGCCTTCGAGTGCCGCAGTTAGGCTGTTTCTAGATGACAGGACCACTTATGCAGTACGTGCAGAGCAGTACTGAAGGCCTGATTCCTTCTGCCCTTAGTCTGATTCGCAGCTTCTTGTAACGCAACATTACTGTCTAGAAAACAGGTAGCAAAAGGTATAATAAAATCCAGCTCCCCGATTCTCAGTTGTTCTTTTGCACATTAGTGCAGAGTTTAACACAGCCACAACATAAGCAATAACATAATAACAACTCCTGCAGCAATGCTCACTTGCAGCAGACTGCCTTGGATAGAACACTTTTCATCCGAAGAAGGAACAGCTGTATATTTATGCAAAGCGTTTCATTTTTGCTGTATTTTTAGGCATGTTTGAACATGTCTACCAAATCTCCTTGCTCAGGATTTTTTTCTTCTAGAAAATGCTTGTAATTTTGCATTGCAAGCTGATAAGCAAATTAGCTGTTTTAGGCAAAACTTCCTGTCACTCCAAGTGCTGAACATCAGGCTTTCCTCAGACAACATAAATGTAGGGAGAGCCCGATGGGACTGTCCATCTCCCTGCATGGTATCTTCGCCTGCAGAGCTAAGCTTGCAGCTTAAACTACTGTAATGCAGTATAAGATAAATGAATACACGTGGTGAATAGTAATCTTGTATTTTGTAACCTATACAAACCAGCATCACTACAAACCAGAGATTTTTTGGACAGATGTTGCTGTGCACTGTTACACATGACACAACGGTTTAGGACTAGAGATGAAGATGAGCGCTGAATCATGGTGAAATTTCAGAAGGGATTTAAAAAGCAGAAAGTAACAATTTGAAATGGAACTTAAGCAAGATACTACAACTAATGCCTTAACCTTTACAAAAAAAGGAAGAAAGGGGAGGAATACAGGTAGCATCAGTGTGCACAGGCAAAAGTTGTGACTAATTTATCCGACTTGTTTCTATAATGAAAACCATAAAAGCAGAGCAGTGCTTTATTGTATTATGCCATGTACAGGTATATTTTCTAATACCAAAAGGGTCTAAAAACCTGCTGAATGGGAGTAACTTTACCCATGTTTTGCCAAGGAGTACTGCATTATACAAAAGAGGAAAGCAAGGGTTTGGCATACAGATCTGAATGATCCCAACAGTTTGAACAGCCACTCTTAATAACTACCCTGGGGTATTCAAAGAACACATTCCACTCGGTAATACTGTTCGTTTCTCATTCATCACTGAATTCGATGCAAACACTCCAATCACTTATGGTGATTACTGCTATTGTATTCTGTGTAGGTGCATATAACCTAATTACATGAATATTTATTATCTCAAGTGTGACCTTTCTGCTGCTTATTCCAAGCAGAGTTGTTTTGAATAGCTACTAGTATTTTATTATATACAGAATGTTCTTATATCCACAACTGGCCTGTGACCAAGACTAGAAGAAATTAATTTGAAAAGCTTTTTTTAGCTTTTCTTTTTATCTGAGCATGTAAAATACTGTAATTTCTTCAGCTTACTTATACATAGCAAAAAAACCCCATAGTTAAAAAATTAAAAAACCTCTGAAGGCTACTGTATTTCTCTTCATAAAAGAAATGGGCAAAAAGAAACCTACTTACTGCAATTAAGGATAAATCCTGCACACTATGACTAAGAGATCACCAGTCAGCTTTAAAATGATTTAAGAAACAAAAAAAACATGGAGCCTCAAATGCTTATTCTTTATATTTTCCCAATAGATAAAAGTATAACCATTTTAGGGGTATTCCAAAACTATTTAATTCACAACATTTAAACTCTACCAAAAATAATTGTAAGTTATTTACCTAAAAAATCATATACTTCCTGCCTATTAAAATTATAATTCTGGTGCATCATAAAAAGCTAAAACAAAACCACAGAGAAACATATAAAATTTCCTTGACTGCTCAGAAATAATAAAGCAAATAGTAAAACATTAACATGTAAGTAGATCCCTTTTTTGGTTATGTGCCATTGGTAAAGAGTTATATAAGACCAGGTGAAGCTACACAGCATGACAAGTATTGTTTTCAGAAAAGACCACTTATTTCAAATGCATCAGCTTTGATAGAAAAAAACCCAAAAACAAATACACAAACAAACAAAACCAGTGGTAGTTAACATGCAGTGCATGGTTTTGTCTTTCATGAAGTAAACTGGAATGAGGACTCTGTCCCTTATAGCAATCTGCTGTGTCACCACTAGACACATAAAATAGTGACTAAGGCTTACTGATATGACAAAGAAATTTTCACGTGAAGAAGTATGACACATCACATCTATGTTTGGCTTTGATTTTTTGAGGTACATAAAATAATTAATTTCCTATGTCAAGGCATTATATATAAAGATTATAACTAGTTTACACTACAGCCAGAGAGGAAGAGGTGAGTAAGTGTTAATTCTCCATGCTGTCAGAAAGCAGCAGCTTTGGAGGAGTAGGACCTACAAACCACACAGCATCTGTAACTTTAAGATATCTATGCACCACAGTGTACAGTAAGACAGAGTAATCTATTTGTAAAAGCTGTATCCACACTCAAAGACATATGTTTCCTGCCTAATATGCAGAAAGATAAAGCAAAGAAGAATCACAAAATATCATAGTTTAAAATTTGCAAATGGTCTATGCAAACTAATTATTGCAGTAAGAACCCCAGACAAAGAGAAAAGATGGATCATATTCACAGCACAAACGAAGGTGCTAACTCAATTTTTTTCCTTTCGCAGAATCATCAGACAACTATTGAAGTACGTAGTAGGATGCATTAATAGGTTGTTATCATCTAGAAATACTGCATACTCTCTCACATGTACAGAAGAGAATGAATTGGGCATATCTGAAAACCTGTGAAGTCCACTTCAGTGTCAGTTCAATGAAAACTCAAAGAGAGAAAGGGGTAAGAGGAGCAGCAGCTCCTCTAGCCAGCCTCTTTTAATCCCTGTGGCCCCTCCTCAGAAGTAAAAGGAACCCCTGTGCACCAGATTCTGCAGGAAAACAGCTTCTGAGGCAGCTTACTGCAGGTCTCTTTTTCTTCCCTTTTAAGTGTTTTTCAGACTGAGCTGACCCACAGGTATGGGGAGCAGACACATCTTTAACACCGATGTCCTGGTGGCCCTTACAGGAATAGGGGAATGCAGGAGGTGCAATGTGAAGAGGATGGGACCTGCTGTGCAGCCAGGTTCACAATTTTGTGAAAAAGCAGCTGAACAATCATCCTCTCTCTAAGTACCTAGTTGTTATATTTTTCACTAAAAACTGCTTTGATACCATCACGGTCAGACTGTACCAATTTCTGTGAATCCAGTTTATCCTGCCTTTTTAATGGGGTTAGGTGACAGACTAAAGCAAAAATACCTGCATGTCTTCCCTTCCCTTACCCCTGTGTCTACATACAAAGTCAGTGTTGCATGGCACAATTCATGTGGGTGATAAGAGGAGGAATTAGGAAATTGCTAAAGGCTCCCCTTCTTTGCTTTGCACCTTGCAGATCTTTCCTTCCCCTTCTCAACATTTTCCTCTTTCAGGCGTTTTTTAAATGCATGAAGCAATGGGATACAGTATTCTCCAGCCAATGACAAGACATACTTAGTACTAAAGATTTTATCAGTCACAAATCACATCCTAGTATGAATTTTGAATAATGTTCTTTGGACACAGATAGAAAGGATCCCTACAAGCATCCCCCTGAGAAGCTGAGGTCTTTACATTTTCCTTTGTCACGACACAGACGTGATGTAAATTTCTATTCCATTTTGGTATTCTCTGTCTGCTGGGCACATTCAGACTGTCTGGGCAATGACCCTTTAGTGAAGTGAGTCACAGCCTAAAAGGTAAAATGCAATTTCATTATTTTTGGTGCTGTGAGTAAAAACGCGCAGAATTCAGCAAAAGGTATACAGATGCATACTGTAAAACAACAAGAGCTTTGCCCTTTGTCCAACCAACTGAGCTTTAACATCTTTGGTCCTTTAGACCCTTTGCCACAACCCCTATTTTCTGAGCCTCTTTCTTATTTCCTTGTCAGGTTGTGAGTGGTTTGTTTCCGTGCTCTTCCTTGTAGCTGTACAGGATAGATTTAAACTGACTAGCACTTGACTCCTTCTATTCATAGTATCTTTATTTTCCTCAGTTCCTTTCAACTTCCCCATCACACTTAGCTCCTTCATTTGTTTGTTGCTCTTTAGAGAAGCAGAAATGAGTCCTGTTTACTTTGCTTATATAACTGATTTTCTCAGCTATGCAAACACCAAGATTATGATATTCTTCAGTAGACAGACATTTTGCATGTCAGTACCAGCAAAAACATTATCAGTTTCTCTTTTCCTTGGTTTTGTATCACTTTCTGACCATGGATTTGTTAATCTTTATCCTTTGCAACTGCAGTAGTACTTCACTGTGATTTTTTGCCATTAATATAATTAATATGCTAATAAGACACACAGCAGCATGAATGCTTGTCATTTACTGCACCTTGTATCCCTATTACTATTAACTTTAGTTCCTGATTTGCTTGAGGTGGTAGCTCACAATGATGAAAATTTAGCTAAAAAAACCTGCAAGGCACAGAGGAAATGCAACTCTGCTGTGTCAGATTCTTTCCAGTAAGGGTGTGGTACTGGTGTGATATTAAAGAGGCATTAATGTGTGTGGAAAAATAGCATGGTTTGTCATACAGCTGCAACAGGAACAGCCAGACCCAGACCAGTAATTTGTAACTGTTACTCCCTTGCATATATTACCCAGAACACATACAGAGCATCGGATTCCTTCTGAGCACCAGAAGATTAATTCATTGCACCACCACCCACCTGATTACACTTCAGTGACTGCCAGGAGAGAAACTGCCTTAGCATTCGTAAGACCCAAGCAAAGATACTAAGACTGCCGCTTAGCATAACATTTTGGGTTCAAAGGTAACATATATTGTAAGCCCTTTGAGAAGAGGCGAGACAGAAAAGCTTTAAATAATCTGTGTGTGGATTTTATAGTTCTTGTATTCTTCTACTCTCATTTAAAATCTTACTTTTGTAAAGCCAATTAAGATTCTCCCATCTTAAAGTTCACCTGTTAGGCCTGTCTTTCATCAGTTCATATGCTTGTTATTGATTCCGTAGAAAATCAGGTATTTTTACGCTGACACAACAAGGGCTACACTCACTGCTCCTCTAGGACCACAGACAGTGAGTTCAGTGCTGAAGCATAGTTAATGCACTGTGGAGAGCACCTGCCCCAGCCCAATGACTAACAAAACACATGGGGTCCCTATGTGACAGAAGAGGACCAGGTGAAACAGTGACTGCCAGAAAGCAAAAATAGTACTTCAGTACTTTTAAAACAGTCAGCTTGACAGCCCTGGCACCTGAACCAGATATAAAATGAATTGCTTGTCTCGTTTCCTCCTACTTTCACTAGATCATGCTGTTGTAAGCATTAAAAAAGTAGTGCAATTCAGTCTCCTCATAGTCTTAATGTTTTGCCCCTCTGCCCACACTATCCTCAAGACAGTCACTGTGTATTTGTGGAAGGAAATTAAATGACTAATTTCAAATTGCTTAGCTTAGCAAGACTGCAAAATCCTTATTGTAGGTTAAATTCTTTGTATTTGCTACATTTGTCAGCAAGGCTCCATGTTTGGATTCTAGTTAACAGTATGGTTATTCAGAAAACAAAAATCAAACCTCTCATTCCATGTGGTGTCAGACCACGCTCTTGTGTGACTCTGTGCAGCAGACCATGTGTCCCCCCAGGGTTACAACCCTCTTCTTGCATGTGGCCTTGACATGCTGAGAAGTGATAGGAAAAGAAGTATAGGACCAGCTCAAACAGGTGTGCTCAGAAAGAAAAAGGAAAGTGTAAAGAAAAAAGAAAGGAAAGGAAAACCATGCAGAGTGCAAAGCTTACAAAACCCTTGTACAAACAAATAAATAAATAAAATAGTACTAATGGATGAGGAACTGAAAGACAATAGCTTATCAGCCTCAGTTGCATCAAAAAGTTCCAATTTCACACTCTGACACCCTACATTACTGAAAAGAAAGATATAAACTTGCGTTTTAATCAGAAGAAAGTGAAACATAAATGTTTCCTCCCATTCCCACCTGCAAATTGTGATTTGGAAAAATATCATGATAACAGTAGGAACTGGCATTAAAATAGAGATAGAATGACATCTACTGGCTGTCAGGAACTGGCTTGTTTCCCTGCTGAAAATGTTTGGGCTTTTTTCTCCCTTCCCTCAAAATATTTAATCTGAGACTCCTGTTAGTCATAGCATTTAGCTATTGGACAGGGAATGAAGAATAGATCAGTATATTCTCCAAATAAAAGCCTGCTTTGGACAATTTTTAACCAATTAGGTACCTCATTAAAAATACCTACATAAACAGCTTCTGTTTCAGATCTTTAATATTCGTGCTAGTGAGTAAATAGACGCTCTACTTAAAACCTACCAGAAACTGAAAAATAACCACTGAAATTTTGCACTGGATGAAGGTTTCCATACTACGTTCTGCTAGAATAAATAATACTGATAAACAGAACCCTGTCTCTTATCGAAAATACTTAATCAGCTAGATTTTACAGATCTGCATCACTTTGTAAAGGGATAAACATTTTTTTTTCTTGGATTAATTTGGAGCATTGTTGTTCATTTTATTTAAACTTTTCAACTCCTTTTTTAATGATTCTATACATTTTCATATGAAGAAGATATTAGATTCCCAGAGTTTCTTTGCTTCTACTGCTTTTTCTAACCAACCATCATCAGTGATATAAAACTCTCTAGAAGGTCTTGAGATTTTGTTAAAGGTCACAGAAACATCTCAGTCTTAATAAAACATTCTTCTCTGTACTATACATGTGTTCTTGGTCTCTCCACTTATGGATCTTCTCAGTATGAGTGTGGCCCTTTTCCCTGCTAGCAGTGATAGTCTGTGGGTGATACTGTCAGTACCAACGAATTGATCTTGCTCACTTCCTATCTGCTACAAGATATATTTTCTCCTCCTGCAGTTTCTCCACACTGGTTAATTAAACTCCTCTCAGCTCTCATGTCTGCTCACCAGGAAACATCTCTCTAGCTCTCACGCCTCTGGTAATAATCAGAAATTAGTGTGATATAGACACCGATATAGACATTTGGTCATTCTTTCCTAATATATCTAGCCCAAAAATAGAAATAAAATCTAACGATATCACAGTGTTATCCTGGCTAGGAAAAGAGAAATTATAAACATAATTGAGTTGGTGTATCTTTTGAGCTATATAGCATATATTTATATGACATACTGCAGAGAAGCAAAAGTAAAACTCAATTCTAACCTTGAGCCTTGGCCAAAATAGACAAATATATACAATAAGACAGCACGTAAACAAAGGTGGGGAAAAAAGTTGAGGATGAACAAAAATAAGGATAAGAGTTAATCCTTGCAATAGCAGACCTCCAAAGTTAATGTAAGTACATCTTTTGTAAACTTTCAATGGCCTCTACGCTGCAGGAATGGATACAGACTTAACAGGAATAGCACAGCTGTGCAGCTGCATGGAGTAGTGCTCCCTTTTCCCCAGCCCAGCGGGCCTGGGTTCAGAGAAGGGGATGCTGTGCCAAGCTGCAGCTGTGAAAAGATCCACAAACATCTCCTGATGCTCGTCACTGCATCAACGTTGCTTTGGTCTCTGTGTCTGGCTTACAGAACCACGAACCTGGAGGGAAGCTATAGTGCTGCACTAGTGTGCATGAGCTGCCAGTGCCACACTGTTTTGGCCCCAAGTCCAAAACATAGCACTATAGGAGCTACTACAAAGAAAATTAACTCTATCTCAGCCAAAACCAGTACACATGACAATACTTTGGACATCAAGTCAAATTATCTCAAACTTTCCTGTAAATAAACAACTCTGGTATAACCAGAAGTGAAGAAAAACAGAAACAATCAAGATGTGAGGTACCACTTTGGTACTGTAATAACAGACTACTGATCAACAAATTCCAGGAAACCAATCGAATGAGATTTTAGTGTAGTTGCTAATAAATAATTACCTTTTGGCCTAAACTTCAATATTATTTTTTTTTGTTCTTACTCTTTCATCAGGTTTCATATCTGTCAGTGAAGGAGAGAAGGCTTAATGTGACGGCAAGCTATAGTACTTCAGGTTCACAGATTTTAACCACAAAATTCTCAAATATGGGTTACTCATAAGACCTACCATTACAGATTCAAATGGTTATCTCACTTTGACAGTTTTAGTTTAAACAGGAAGAGAGCAGTAGGTTGCTTAAACTCAAATTATTAATCAAAAAATTTCCACAGAAGAACACAGCTTGAAATATCTTTACTTCCTAGGGGGCAAAATCTGTCATTTCACCCAGCTCAGAATGCTACAATAGTCACCTAATCTTTTCCTAAGAAAAAAAAAAAAAAAAACCAAAACCAAAGAGGTCTGATGAATCACACCCTAGAAGTGCCTATTTCTCTTCAGCAAGTTCAAAAGAAATCCAGCTAAGATACAGATATCTGTACTGCAGAAGTCTGAAGTTTGATGAGATTGAATCTCAGCCTATAGATAAGAAGCAATATTGTCCTTGCACTCAATCTCCTGGCAGTCTTCAGGACTGAATTTTGGCCTACTATTTTACTGCTCTGAGAGGCTGGGGCACTTGAAGTGCATTGTACCATACCCTGCCTAATCTGTGCCGAGGTGTGCCTTCTGCAGACACTGGGCGCTTAATTTTTGTGCTTCTGCATGCAGCTGGGACTTCAGGACTACATTCCCTGCACATATCACGTAAAGTGAGTAAACCTGCAAGATCAGTAAAAGGAGTAGCCATTCAGTTTATATCAGAACTGAGTATTTGCTCCTGGAGAGTACAATTTGCTGAGGTTCAGTATTAAAGTCTTTCCTATATTTAAATGAATTTTTTTCTATTTCAATGTATACCTATTTCATGGTCCTGATTTGGTATCTGCATTCACAGCCAATACTCCAAATTGTTGTGTATTAAATTTAAAAAGGAAACATTTTTGCCCTGTGATATTGTTTGAGATCTTAATAATATTATTGTGTAATTGTCTTTTTTTCAACATCTCTATTCACAGGTCCATATAAAAACATACATTTTTTGTTACATGAATAAAACACACAATAAGAAATGAGGATAGTTGAAGCTATGTCTGACTTCATACATCACAATGATTAGTTTTTGCTATCATTAAATAACTATTTCTAACTTGTGTTTTGAAATGGAGATATAAAATATAAAGGTATAATGCAACAGGTTTATAGCAACCTAATGTGACACAATATAGTGTTTATTTTTGTGTTAATGAATTATAGTCATTATAACAATCATTTCTAGTGCCAAATATGTATTTGTGATGCTGTTATGGAAACACACTGACAACAATGAACAGATTTATTTAAAAGTTACCCTATGCTTATGATATTTCATAAAAGCATCCCTTCCAGTAGCCTGCCTACCATTTTATCTCACAATTGTTTTCTGTATTCCAAAAAAAGTGATATGTTAGGATAATTGAAATGTGGTCACTTCAATGGACTATTACAATAAATTTGTCAGGAAAAGTTTAATCTGGTTAAGGGTAGAAGCAAGGCATAATGATTTTATAAAAAAAAAACCTATAATGTATGTTGTATGACCTGTGTAACAGTCTAAAAAGGCACTAGCTATTTCAGAGAATGCATGCTGTGTTCTGTAAAACTACACTGATGTAGGTTCAAGTCCCATTTTAGACCCAAGGAAAAAAAAAAAGTGGTTTTTTCCCCTCAGCTTCAGTCATAAACACAAAATTGCTGTGTTACAGCTGAGTCCTTGCATGGCTTTCTGCATGTACCAAGAGTTTAAAGTATGAACTGCTGGTTGAATGAAGATTAAAATGCTCCACAGAGCATTTGGAGACCAATTCACAGTCTCTGTAAATCATCACTGAGACTATAACACCCTTCTTCTATGGAGTGTTTACAGCCTTTATCCCATCGTGCCTTTATACCTCAGCACCAGCTAAACAAAAAAACCAAACAAACAAAACAAAATTTAAAATCATTTCAGTTCTTACCTTCTCTAGCCAAGACATTCTAAATGGGTGTCCAAAGTCCATTTCAATCCTTAACATAATGACCTGCAGCTAGCACCATGAGTTTAATTCTCAACTTCATTCAGAAAAATCTACAAAATAAAGCATAATAAAAAAGTTAATTTTTTTATGATATAGGCATCAATATATCTGAGTAATTTTATAATGTTTTTTTGTTTACAATTGCAAAATTCAAGCAGCATTTTTTGCATTATTTAATACATTTCCTTAGTCTCTTCGAGTTTAGAGATGACCTGCAAAGGTCCCTTCCAACCGAAACTATTCTATAATTCTATGACAAATGCTTTGAATGGTGTATAAAGATAAATTGTTTTATAGAGATGGCATCTTAAAATAAAAGATTAAATTAAATCATCGGAGAAAGCTCAGGATATTATAAAGAAAAATGCAGGCTTTCTCACTGGACTATTCATCAGTATTTTCACAACACAGTTTTCAATAAGGAAACAATATCTAGTCAATTCCTAATGCATGTACTTTTTTGTAGTTACATGACCAATAGGCACATTATTGTGCTTTAACAGCCAATGTCAGACTAACAGTGTCATATTAACCCTTGCAGTTTAGAGCACTGCACAACTGCCTGTGCTTTTAAAACAAAGCAACAAAAACCCTCATGCATGTTTCATTAACTTATTTTGATTTCCAGTATGTAAAATGTATGCAAGTCTAAGAATGAACTAAAGTAATGATGACTAAAAAACGTAAGGTTTGGGGGGGAGTTTTCTAAGGTCCTTTTCTGCAGAACGCAGCAAAGATTTTGCAGAATTACTCAGTCTCTCCACAACTGTGAATACATTGCCACTACATACACCTAACAGCACTTCTTAAAACCCTCAGCCCCTTTTGAAGCTGGTTGGTGTTCTCTATGCTTCAATGACCTTTTTTATGATTTATTTCACAATTAGTATGTATCTCGAATCTCATAATGTACTTCAGAGAACCAAAGTTTCTTGAGCACAGTGAATACTTGACATTAGCTTTCTCACAGGTAAAAAAAATAATAAAAAAAAAACCCTGTGAGATTATTTTTGCTTAGAGCAAAATTTGCCACTTACGTATTTCTGCAATGAGTCTTATCAGTTGGAAAAAATGTTTTATATCTTTCTTTTGCTACTTTATATTAAAAAATGCTTTCAACATTATAATTTTAGATTGAAAGTGCTCGTGGAATAAAACATTATGTTTGGTAACCACAGCTAACCAACCCTGTAGCAGCCAAAGGAAGATTTATCAGTAATGTTCATAAGCACTGATATAGACAAAATGAAATTATTATCATTGTGGTCTTTATTCATTATTATGTCATACAATGTGACTTCAAGGGTGACACAAAGTACCTTGAAAAATATTTCACCTCCAAGTGTTTATGTCAATAGCTAGGAGAAAAATTCTTTTTCTTGACCTTTTACCACAAGCAAATCTTTCACATATTACATATTGATTTTGTGTATTTCAGAATATGGGTGATCTATCTCAAAGGATGAAAGTCTAAATGAGTTGTGATTGAAGACGTTTTCTTTTGATAAACAAGGATTAGTTATAAAAGCTTTAATGAAAAAAAATATATATATATATCACCTAAAGGAAGGAGGCAATCTGCAATAGCATACACAATTCAAGCTAAGATGCACATGAAGAGAAAGTTTTGTCAGATTCATATTCCATATGTAGAACTGTTCATTTCGCTTCTTCTGCTTCATTAATGTAGTAGTAAAAATGAGGGGGAAAATCTTTTTACAGCATGCAATGGGCATACACTCTTTCAGGCTGGATGTCTAGTTTTTGTCCCACTGCTTCAGTGGGTCAAACCTATTTCAAAAGGAAGTTTAAATTTAGTGGTATCACCTGTTTTTATGTAAATCAAGGAGTAAAGCTGAATTGTCCTACTGCTCTAGAAGTCTTTTGTAACTCTTCTACTGAACTACTCATTTGTCTAGGTTGCATGTGTCAAATTATTATTTTATACCATTTATATATGGCTTTATACTCTGAAAACTAATTTAAAAAGAAAGCTACATAAAAATACAATGGAAATTAATCAAACATTTTTAAGAATAAAAATCAGAAAATTCATTTCCAATAAAACCTTCATAAGAGAGGAATATCATTTCATGATGTGTTCTAGTTTCACCCAGCCTGGACAATTCTCTCTTCCCTTAGCTTCCAAGTCTATTTTTCTTATTTTACAGATACTGACAAAATTTTGATCCCTTCTGCAAACATCCAACCTGTTTGTTCTGCAGGGACTAAATTATCGTCTGTACTGAGTTTTTGAAAAAGTGTTTCTTGAAAAACTATAGAAAGAGCAATGGTCTCATGTTCTCCTGTGCCACCGACTTATGCCAGTGCCATTTCCTTCTTTCTGTATTTTATAATTTAAAAAGTTCTTCTGAAGAGGCTGCTTATCTGCTTTCCACATATAGTTGGAACAGTGCATCAGGTTTTATGCCTGACATTCAGAGGGATATACCGAAAGCATATTCCCTAGTCAGGTATTCACACTGCTCAGGCAGAATATGCCAGCATCTCTGGTGATCTCTTACCAGTTATACTGGTTACTGCTCTTGTGCCACCTGAAATGTAACAGATATTGTTTCCTTTCTTAGTAAAAACTGTCATCGTGATTGAAAAAAACTGGGCTTGCCTTATGATAGAGTGTTTTCCTGACCTCTAGCCAAGAGAAAAATAAAAGGGAAACAGAGTGAATTAACTATGCCTTTCTTTAGTAATACATTGCACAGGTGCCTCTGGAATTTATATTTCCACCTAACACCAATGCCAATTCCAAAAGAAATCAAACTGTACTGCTGGGGGTGTGGGAGGGGTGGGGTGTGGGGGGGAGAAGTGTTTAAAAAGTCTTAATTTTTAAAGTCTGGGACATTTTGCTCTTTCTTGGACAGTAAACTCACAAGTGGCGATTTCAATGAGGATCCCAAGAAAACACTTGCCAGACCTTTCCTTCCTTTGCGGACAATAAAAATGCATTGCGTTTGGTAACTCCATTCCTGGAAATAATTTCTTCACAGCTACTGTTGAAAAGTGCTTCAATGCTGAGCTGTTGCCACTGGAAGCACAGTCTAGACATAGATAAAATTAGAAGAAAGCATTGTCCTGTTTTGAAAGCACAAAGCATTATCTAATCTTATCTTCTCATCTCAGCAAAGACTTTGCCTGTCTTGTCTACATTATCTAGTGACATTATAAAATGGTGGACAGGACCCTCTTCTCTTGAACTGAGTAGGAATCTGACAAGTGCAGCCCCAAAAGCAGATGTGATGAAACAGAAACACCTACCACCTATCAAAAAAATAAAATAAAAACAATCTTGACAACTGCAGTATTCATCAATGTCATACAAAATCTTTCCATTTTCCATAGCAATGTAGAAAACATGCCAGGTTTGGCAACAATAACGATTAACTGAGCTGACTCCAGGGGAAAATAAAAACCATGTAATGCTACTGTATTTCAGAAACAAGCAATAACCAGTGTATATCATGTGACCTCATTTTACTTGGAAATGTTTTTTACCCACCTTCTGAATGGCCTTGACCCCAATATTTCTCTAAATTTATTTATACTATTTTTTTCCCCTTATTTTAAATAATAGCAAATTATCTACCACATCCTTAGGTAGGTTGTTCCCACGGCCAAGGTAATGAGTGACACAGCTATGTACATGCTCTTGGGTTTCATTCCAAGTACATCTGTTCTCATGCTGTGATTACCAGGACATTTTATGTCTGCTTTTTCTACTGGATTGAGAAGCCATCAACTATTAGAATATTATTCTCCTTATATTTGGTATTGTTAACTAAAGTTAATTTTCATTTGGATATGCAAATAAATTCAGTTTGTTAAATCTTTCACTACAAATCAGTTATTTGGACTTCCAATTGCTTCTTCTGAATCCCTCCTAATCACTTTCTGTGATGTTAGTGGGAAAGAAAAAATGTGAGCAGCATTACCCTGTAAGGACAGAGGCTGTGACTGCTTGATATACATATAGTAAACCTTCTATAAATTATATTCTATACCATTTAATGTATAACTGTGATAAGCCTGGCAATAGCATACAATCTTGTCAGTTATGTTTGTCGCTGTGCATTATTAAGATAAACTTAGCAGCACACAGGTACAATGGCTATTACTGACATAGCGTTACAATGACAACAAATGCTCTGCAATCCTTGACTCTCCCAACGTGCAAAGGTTTGAGACCCCTCTGTTGGTCCATGCAATCCACACTCACAGCACAGGGGATTGGCAGTGTATTGCCCGGCATGTCTAGGTGGCCCACAGAGTGACGTCCTCCATCACAGCAGCTGATTCTCAGGTGCTAGGATCATCAATGCTGCAGCATCTTTTGCAGGTTGCAGTACTTAGCATTGAAGTTACCTTATCTCTTTGGGTTCATGTGACCTGTGCCCCTTTGCGCTTCCCATTTTGTGCAGACTGTTCTTCACCCCTGCTGAGAGTCAGTTCCAAACCCAATCCAAAGATAACCAGTCACTCTGTCCTTGCCCTGCATCTATCCTACTGGAAAGTCACCTCCTGAAACTGACCCAGAGAGAACCAGCCACTTCACCCTCACTCTGCCTTAACTGCAACATTATTGCATTGTTTAGCCTATAGCCTCCTGAGTGATAAATCAGCAATTCACTAAATATGCTAATGATAAATCAGCAATTCAGTTACTACTTAACAGTTAAGTACTGAGTCAGCAATTCAGTTAATACCAGTCTTGCCACAGAAATGCTAAATATATCTATACTGGGTTGACAAATGATTACCCCAGCCCAATGGTCCCCTTTCCCATACCATGGCTCCATGAGCCCTGCCTCATTCAGTTTTCTTCTTACAATGTCAAACCAATTTTAGGACTCTTGCAGTTTGAAAGTCCCCAGTGTCACTTCCACATGTCCTTACACAAATATTCCTGGTAATGTAAACACCTGCCTCCTTCTAGCATTGCATCTGGAGTTCAAGTTCACCAACCCTTTACCACTAAAAGCTACTTTAAAAAAGTCTAAAAAATCATTCCCTATAGTCTTCTACCTTCCTTTTTTATTATTTATTGGTATTTCATTATTTTTAATATTATTATTTTATTATTTATTGGGATTACTTTCATAATCCCAAACTGCAAAATTTATGTGCTCTTCTTTAGGTACTTTATAAAACATTCTATATGCAGAGGATGTAAATCAAGTGCTTTGGTGTTTAGCAGAGTGAATATTAAAGTAAACATTCTTCAGTACTTCAATTATCATCACTTCAGTTTTATTGACAGTATTAAACTGTGCTCACTGTTATAATTTAACCAATGGCACATGCTTTGTTTTTTGCAGATAGTTGACCTTTGAAAGTTGCATGATTTGGAAATGTAATGCCTTTGGCATTTGTGACCAAAAGCCAGGAGAACTAGATCTCTTGAGTCCTCACACTGCATCACTCAACCATGTGTGACTGTAACACTTACCCTGCACTGGCTTACTCTGACCTACAATAGTCCATGGTCATATAGGAAAATTTCTGTCTGTAGAGCAGTCTACATTTTGCAATGTTACAAAAATCACTTTAGCTGCTATAATGTGATTTGCAGCTAATGCCAGGTCAGCTTTTACTCTTCTTAGGCAGTCCCAACTGCTTTGATCATGATTTTCCCTAAGGACTTCCAAGGGTCAGGGTAGTTTCAGATATCCTTCGTTTCATCATTTCAAGTGCCACTACCCTTTCTTCCAATGTAGAGTAGTTTTGCTTTTACTAATAAACTTAGATATAACACAGAGTAGATTTCATTAAATTTTAAAATCAGAATCACAGGATAATTTAGATTTAACTGGACCATTGGAGGTCATCTGCAGAGGAAGGAATTCAGCTTATCTATATTTACTGTATGAATACTTAGGATCTTACATACAGTGTGCCATATTTGGGCTCTGATTTAAGAGCTCTCTTTGAGGCTCTTAAATAAAAATCAAGTGAAGATATTCACACTGTATGGTCCTGCTTATCTAAATATGCAATTTTTTTTATCTGGAGGAAACGCTAAAATAACATGATTACAAAAGAGGTTCTCTAATGTTTCCATAATACCTAGCTGTACTTCATGCAGAGAGAGCATCTAGTAATTCAAATCCGAGAAACAATTTAAGCACAGAAGAAAATGAACCCAATTCAATTCCACATGCTCCTGGTACAAGCCCACTGATTTCAGTCAAGTTCATCCTTACTTATATCACAGAAGTGTCAGACACAACCGACATACCAAATGTTTATCCCAAATTTCCCTTATTTACCCATTAGGCCATTTGTGGGAGACTATAATTTCCAGCTGTAGAATCCAATCACCAAGCCTATGCTATTTCTTCCAAGCGTTAGTGATTTGCAATTTTAGCATCTAAAGTTAACATTCATTACTTTAAAAATAACTTTCAAGTTAAAAACTCATAAACTAGGAGTACTGAATACCTTTTTCATGTGCTAGATTTTGATGATGATTTTCAGTTGTATGGAAAGAGTGTGTTCGTCAGATGTGATTTCTCTGAATTCTCAAGATCCCAGCTTAGATACCCTCCAAAGCCCCACCATGTTCTATGCAATGTGTGTGCTTTTACATGTTAGATATTATATTTGGCTACAACATTGAAGAGTTGCGTATTTCTAGGGTTTTCCAAGCAACTTCTGTACAACTTCAATATACTCAGCAGGAGAGATCCAGGCAGGTTATATTACTAAAACAACTATTCTTGTTTCAGGTGTAAAAATATAGCAGTAAGATAATTCCTAACTTTTTGAGGTCTATGCTGCACAAGAACATTGCACTAAATTAAGTATCTAGCTTAATGAGGACTCAAACTAGCTCAAAAGAACAAATTAAAACTGTATAGTTACAGAGATATAAGGATTTGAGTATTTTAAACCCACATTCAATTTTGAGATAATTAATTCCATTTATGCTTAGGCTATGTCAGAGATTACATAACAGACTAGAAAATATTTATGTTTTATCTTTGCTTTGTCCTGCTTTCCTAAAAAAGCAGAACATATATCACACTCCCTGTTTGTCCATCACCATTTGTCAGTCTTTCATTCTCCCTGCAATAGCTTTTCAATTCACTAGACCATTTCAACCAAATTTGATGAGGTTAAGGTTTCACAAATTTAACTCTCAACTTTGTGAACTCTAATGACTGAATAAAGAACTGCAACCAATTAGTACCCTGAAAGAAGAGAGCAGGGAGAATTCAAATTTCAGCTGTTCTGCTCATTTTACTCATCAGCTAAAGGGCAATAATCAGATGATCAGTCAACCATGAGTAGCTCCAACACTACCATGCCATGTGCTTGCTCTTTGCCAGCCAAAAGCACAAAGAAAAGCAGTTAGGGGGCTAGTGGGAGACCAGACAGCTTTTTGAGGGCAGTTGCAAGACATAAAACTGTGGGCAACTGTACTGGGTTTGCATGGCAAGGCTTTGGTAGCAGGGGGTGTGCAGGGGTGGCTTCTGTGAGAAGCTGCCAGCAGCTTCCCTCATGTCCAGTGGAGCCAGTGCCCGCCAGCTCCAGGATGGACCTCAGGCCAAGGCCCAGCCTATCAGTGATGGTGGCAGTGCTGTGACTGTGGTCAGTCCATAACTCTCTGCTGCCCCGTCCTCCTGCTCCCACTCTTCCCTGCTCCCGTGTGGGGGCTCTCGGTGGGCTGCAGGCTCCTCAGGGCTCACCCACCCGCCGCAGCTCGGTCTCTCCGCACACTACAGGGGAATGAACCCCACTGCGGCGCCTGGGGCGCCCCCACCCCTCCTCCTTCTCCCCCCTCGCTGCTCTCAGGGCTGTTCCTCGCACTTTTCTCCTCACTCCCAAGCAGCGTTTTGCCCTGTCTCAAGTGGTTTCCACAGAGGTGCCACAGGTGGGCTGACCGGCTCGGCGGTGCCCTGCGGCCGCACTGCAACAGTGCTGGCCGGAACCGGCCGCAACTGGCTGGAACCGGCCGTGCCCGGCACGGGGCAGCCACAGCCTCGCCGCGCCTCACACAGCTGCCCGCAGCCAACACCTGCACAGGGACACCCAATACATCAAACCATCTAAAAAATTGGGAGGTAATTTCTTGAGGATATCAAATTATTCAAGGAGTAAAAATGAGGAACCATGCAGGACAGCATAAGGGACTTATGTGACAGCAAATGGGGAGCTTACGTCTGCTGTGGAGGAATTTATAACAGTGCTTGTGGGGAGAAAAACCCCAATATCCTAATTTCACATGTACAATGATGCAAACGGGCCATTGTCTTTCATGAACAACAGTTTTGAACTTCTGATCATGAAAACATCATCTGATAAAAGAATTAGCTGGCTTCCCAGACAGGCCAGTTGTTAGGGAACGATCAGGAACAGATCACAAGAGAAAGATGACGTCTTGTGCCATGATACAACTCCATGGTGCAACACTGAGTGGGTCAAGGACAGTCGTTCAAAAAAAAAATAGGAAGAACCATGGAGAGATTTGTAAGCTATGATTACCACAAATAAGAATCATTCCAATAAGGCACCAGCTCCCATGTGTGAGGAGCTCAGTTCCCATGAAGTGAGGCCATCAGAAACTAGGCTGGACACAACAAGAGGCAGTGTTTGGTACGCATGTAACTGGTGTGAGAAACTTCTTGCTACACTACTCTAAAAGTTACATAGACTCAACAGGAGACAGAGTAAATTAATGAAAGACAAATCATCAAACCTCAGACTGCACAGACACCCCACCTCCCTCTGAGCTACAGTGTGCCTGTGGATGGGACAATAGTCTAAGGATGCACCAACCCATGCCTGCCCTGCTCCCATCCACTTCCACCAGCATCTGCTTCTGGCCACTGTCCAAGACAGGCTACTGGACCAGATAAACCCAGGGTTGGACCACACATGACCAGTTGTGCATAATTTATGTAAGTCTTTATAATAGTCATGTTCAGGTTCCAGTTCTTCTTCAGACTCAGGTGATCTGAAACAAATCATTCCCATCCAATGGTTGGGAAAATTGGTTAGTTTCCTAACTTCGCTCTACTAACTGTAGGGGCAAAAAATACACTTCTCCAGTTTGTAGCTATAAACTGACAAATTATCCGTTGTAGCTCTGCAAAGAAATGCAGAAAACACAGAGAAACAGAGTTTACCTGGCCACACTTACCATCTATAGCGTACATACAACAATGTGGCTTGTAAAGTGCTACTTGGCCCAGGAAAGTATTCAGAAAATTAAGTCTCTTTACTGTGGAAATATTGTGGAACCTCGAAGTAATTTCAAACTACTAGGCAAATGTACAGTTTCAGGTTCATATTGTACCTCAAAGAACAAGGAAGTTTTTGGAAAAGGTTTCTGTGTATTTTCCCTCGCAACTTTTTTATTAAAGAATTGTGTTATTTCAAAGCATTTGAATGCTGCATCATGGGAAAAAGAAAAGAGTTGAGGTAATATTACATATTAAAATATCCTGTGTATACAAGACACACTATATTTAAGGATACACCGCCTCTATCAATTATCTTTTTTCCTTTGCTTTGTCTGTCCAGTCTTACACACATAATCATACCTGAATTTTCTTATTTCACAGGAAATTATCTCTTATCTTATTATCTCCTACAGAACTGAATTAAGTTGACATGGAAAGCACAGAAAACAACATCTGAGCTCTTATTATTGCATGTGCTAGCTGTAGCTGTCATTTATTTCACCTTTTTTCAAAGGATGCATTTGTTCTTTGTAGATTTTCATGAGCAATAAGAAAAATCTTTCTATGCAGATGGTGATAACAGTAGAACAATTTTTCAGCATATATTTCTCTTTCTTTAGGAGATTGTGTGATTTTATAAAACATTTTGGAAGAAGCTTAACCACAAGTAATTCTTAACTGAAGCATATAATAAAAATACATATGCTTGCAGCCCAGTTCATAGAAACACCATACAGAATTTTTTGACATATTATAAATTTACCAATAGTCTTACAAAAGAGGATGCAATTCAGGAATGAGTTGCAGTTTTATGTATATAGAAAAAAGGGCTACAGAAATGTACTGGAAATCAAGAGGTAATAAACAGGCCAGTTTTCATAAAAATAAATAACACAGAGAAATATGTCTAATTGCCTGGAAACACTAATTGCCTTAACAGCAGTTCTGCGTATTGCTTTGCACATATCTTTCATTCAGTGTAAGAATCCCTTAAAACCTGCATCATAATACTTACGTAATGATACAGACTTTGACTGTGCATTTTGATTAACTCCTTGAGAGGTATTTCCAATGACTTCATCCAAATTTTGACTGCAGCCAGGTGAATTGATTATGCCCATACTGATCTGAATTCATCCTAAGGGAATAAAATTTGTCTCGTCAGCTGTGTTGCTGCTGTTAGTCTCCTTTTCCAGCTTCTAATACATGAATATGAAGATTATACCTAGTTTTAAAGATCTAATTATTGTAAACATCTTGCAAATAGAAGACATATATTGCCATCTTCAACAATTCACATGGTGTTGGGAAAATATGATAGGATATTATTTTTATTCAGTTCATGTAGTTAGAAGTAGAAAACTACACATCTATGTTCAAGGAAGCTCCTGCAAATTCATATACTGTTTTAATGGAATATTCCACAGCATATAGTTCAGCAACATGTTTCAGCAGGCACTACTAACCACTGCAACCACCTGGAAATACTATCCAAGAAGAATGGTTGAATTCTGCGCAGTCTTTAATATCATTCAGCTCATTGTAGCAGGAGCAATGTCTGTTTCTAGGACAGCTACGTATCTTCTTTTTTCTCATTAAGGTAGCTCAGAACAGCTGAGTATCCAACTTGAGCTGCGAGCATGCTATTAAATATTTGATTCAGCCTTATGTACTTCCAGGTATAAGGCTAGGAATTAACAGTGCAAATACTTTAAAGTAGCTAAGGCTTTTAAAAAAAAAAATTCTCATTTTCTTTTCCATTTAATCTTCTATTTCACTAACAAACCCAAAGATCTCCAATTAGTAGCAAAAAAGCCTTGAGAAATTAAAAGTTTCTATTTCTATTAGAATATTGAAAAAAGTGGTATCCACATTCACAATTACCTATTTAAGCTTTCAGCACTACTCAGTATCGCTCCATTTTGTTGTGAGAGGGCTTTTTTCCCTGAGAAAAATACCCAGCATTCAGCATCTTCCCTTGTTACTTGCCTTGCAACAAAACATTGCTGAACTAAGCTATGTACATTTAGAACATCTAAAAAAGCCAATCAACAAAGACAAACCACAAAAGAGAAGTGTGAAGAAAAAGGAGATCATAACTTAACTAATGAAGTAGATTACTTAAGAAGTCATACTCCATCATAATACTCCACTCATAAAAACAGGATTTAAAACACTACTACTGACACTATTAATGGGTAAGGGTAAAAATGTTATATCCAAAGCATTCCTTTTACTGTGAGTCGGGTTTATGGAGAAATAAAAAGTCTAATAATCTCTTCCATTAACTCTTTTCTGTATCATTTTTTTAAATACTGTTCAAAATGAAAACTGTAACTTTAGTGACCAAAGTCACATTGTGCTACAGTTCAGCAGCTGAAGAAAGACATTGTACAAGATTTTGAAGACTGTACGATACCATGGAAAAATGAAGAATGAGCTTGCTTGGCGTAGCTTGGAGTAGCTGCCTGAACACATGAGATACATGGTTATCCAAGCATCAGGGCAGCGGGCATCAGTAAAAAGGTACAAAACGTTATTCGGAAAGATCAAAAAAGGGGAATGATCAAAACATCACTGTTTGGAAATGGTGTAATTCCTTGTGACATCTGTGCTAAAATTGCATTAGCATGGTGCAATATACACTAGATTTGATTTAATAATTTCACATGCATTTCACATAAGAGAGGTTCAAAGTCTCAGAGAAAGAGTTTTGCCTTGTGCTTTCAAGGTCCCCTTCGTTTTGAGGAACTGGAGTAATTGTGAGAATGTTTCCCTTCGTTGAGTTCTGCTATATTTTCTTAGAAAAGCCAAGTGCCAACAAGAACAGTGGCATATGGTAACAATGTTTTTATCTGCGTATTCTTGTTTTCTGCTCTTGGCCTCTTGCTTTCCATGTTATTATCCACATGCTCTCAGTGAACAAAGTGATCCATCAGCACTGTTTTAAACTGCTGAAATGACACTCAGAGTTACCCAAGATTAAATCAGAACAGCTCTTCATCCATGTGTTTGTTACCTCTTTGTCTTCCCAGCAGTGCAGTTAGACATAAAGACATATACTGAAATCAAAATAAAAATCACTGTTCAAGATGTTGAATTATGGGATGGCAGCTGACAAGAGAAATCATTAAATGGTGCCTGTGCTGTATTATTCATCAATTTCCAAATGCGAGTACCCAGTCATCATTCAAATACTTCTACAGTGGATCTTAACATTCTTTCTTCACCACAAATCCAGGTGACATTCATGGGACAAGATCACTGTCTCACAGGGAACCGAATGGAAAAACTGACTTCATCTGCATATTGCTGGCTTCTGTTTCACTCTGCACTGTGCCCTGCTGCCTAATCTCCCAGAGCACAGGGCTGTTGCCTGCGCACTGGAAAGAAGCCATCAGCAACGGCTCAGATTTAAGAATGTTGCAAATACCTTTCACACTTACACAGTGAAGAAATAAATGCTGTAAAACCAGGCAGCTCTCCACCTTAGCAGTAGCCTATAACAAGGCCAGTTCAACATCCTTGCTGATGAGAGCATAAAAATATGTTCATCATGAGTTTGTTAAAACTTTTTTTAAACTTCAAGAAACTACAAAATTGTCCATAAGCACAGTCTTTTTAAAAAAGACAGTCATGTCCCATTAAACACGTTTACTTTCTTCAAGTCCATTTCAACAATAGATAAATCAGCTGATCGTGAAATTACAAAATAAAAATCCCATTTTGATGCCTACTAAGGATATCGTGCTGGCAGAATATATCAGGAAAACAGGGTCAATTAATCAATGGAGACATTCTCAAGCAGTACAAAGAAAGCATCAGAATATTGCCAACTACTCTAACTCCTGTAAACCCAAAAGTTGCCTTTGTGCTAACGTCCAATCACACACTTCTAAGGCATACCTCATATTGACCAGTCTCTGTGGCCTTATTAGTGCAGAAACAGCAACAGTAGCCACAATTATAAGTGCTAAACAAGCAGCTGTATATAGTTCTTCTGTCAATCTTTGTAACCTGTTAAAACTGAGCAATAAATGTGCTTATAAAATATGCATAGGACATGAAGTCAAGCACATGAAAAGTACATATCTGAAGAAGAAAATTAATGATACCAAGGATATGTAAAAATGTAACCTCTGGTTCATCTATTTCCAATAAGCCTGCCTGGTAGTGTACTGCAGTTCCCTTATCAGTAATTAGCGTCCTATAAGCATCTGTTTCACTGCAAAAAAATGCATAAACCATGAAAAGATTAAATGTAATTATCATTATTTCCATTTCTGGGGCAAGGCCTTTTCATAAATAATTATGTCGTAGTGTAAAACTGGAGGCTTAATACAGTTGCCCTATCATTCATGATAATGAGTAGGATAATAAGCCACAAGCCAAACCTTCACATGCTCATTAGACAGAGAAGGCTAATTAGGACTTTAACCAGAAATGCCACTAAGCATCATGCTTACTGAAGTAATTAAAGCACTGATGATACTGAGGCATACGCTGTCTTCCAAACCTACAAATGGCACAATGCTGACAAATTTATTTTGTATGAACGCGTATCATCTTCAAACGAAGTTAGAGGCATTTACTTATGTGTCAGGCCTTCACGTGGAAGCAACTTCCATCTACACATCCAGTGTTCAGAAACAACTTGATACTCTTTCTCACCCTGTTCTCTACAAAATTAATGTCATGCAACTCAAGGTAGTACCTCCAATGTAAAACCTGTACTGTAGCCAAGACCTCTGTCAACATGACAGAGCCATCTCTACATGAAAGTCAGAAAGACCTTTCCCCTGAGCTGGAAGAGATTATGGAACTGACTCACTGACAAGATGCTGACTCAGAGCAGCCAGTGGCATCAAATCCCATCTCCTCCTCATGAAATTTTCAGAAGGAATAATTTCAAATGTAATGGCCTTTTCCTGTACTTCATGCTTCAAGGAACAGCCTGCAAATACCTGGAAGCCTATCTTTTCATATCTCCTTATGAAAAGCTATTTTTTTTCTAACATTCTCAAAAACAATACGTAAACCAGCTGACCAGGTGGTGTGTTCAGAACACCATTTGCCGTAGTGACAAAATGATACCAGTCTCCCATTTCTTCATCTTCCTTTGTCCACCCACTGATTCTCATCATCTTCTTCAATACAAAGGCTATATAATGTCTCCTTTTCTAATTCTGTGTAAAATGTAGGCCATGCCTATAGCTCATGGGTACTGCTTCTATGCAAATAATGTGCAGTAATTATAGTAAAGTCATGGCTGAGATTAAATCTCTTTGTATATTTTAAGAATATTTCACTGATTTGTGAAGAAAAACATTTATACCCATGTTGCAGAACAAAAAGAGAAAGAATTGTTCTAGCATCTAATGGTTCTTAAGGACAAGTAACAGTTTAGAAAACTACACACAAGAACCATAAGTAAAATATTGCTAGTTTCAGTTTAACCTTAAAGACTTTGTTGTTTCAAGAACTGAAATGCCTATCGAGAAAAAGTCTACCCAAAAAGTATTTTTAGATGAACTGCTTATACTCCAAAATTGTTCATTCTCCAAACTGTGAACTGTATTCAGATAATGTCTGCAAGCTTAATTTGCAGGCATTCTTAGAAGCAGAAGACACTGAAAAATAGAGTAGAAAAAATATCAAACATCTCTTTTGGGAGGCAGATTCCCCATTATAGCAACAATACCCATACGTATTAGTGAGCAGATTGTGAACTTTGTAGAAGAGAAAGTTTGACATTACTAAACACTAAAACCACCAAAACGTATACTGACCAAAAATAGGAAAACCAAAAAACCAAAAAAAGAGAAATCTGAATCTCTCCCATCTTGAGAACATGAGAGTTTCTCAACCATGTGACACAGAACTGGAAGGGATGGTAAGCTGTAATTGCCTGCTTTTAAACACCCCACCAAATAATGTTTTCCATTAAGTGTAATAAAACCTTTTAGAATTATTCCACCTTCATGTCCTGAGCGTGATTCACCAGTGGTGAAAGTTATTTTGTGTGTTTTTTTCTAGCAGAGAAAAATACTGGTAGACATACTTACAACAGCATGCTCTGCAAGAGCAGGGGTGGCAGAGTGGCTTTGTCTCTCCTCAGAGAGGAACACCCAAGAAAATCTTTTCTTCCTCCCACAGCCGGACAAAGTTTCCCAAGCAAGATAATACTTTTCAAACAGTTAGAAAAAAATTTTTTCAACCAGTTTCTTGGTGTACAAGTTCCATGTAGTCTGAGGCAATGCTTTCTGCAGCTCGGCAACCTGGCCACATGTAGGTCCAGAGTAAGTGTTGGAGCAAAGAAAGATCACAAGTAAACATGAACTAAGAGAGTCAGCACAGAATTTAGTTACTTGTGACAACTATAGCCGATGGACATTCTCTTCCTATGCTGGTTCCTAGTAACCTGAGATCGGCTGAGATTTCAACAAGGGTGCTAAACAGATAAAAAGTCTGGAATAGATTAGAAGTCCCAGTTTTTCAAAGACTGGGAATGTCCTAGCAGGATCCCGCTGGGATCCTCACCATGGGTCATTTTTGTTACTGATTGATCACTTGTTAAAAACACCTAATCCCTTCACATTTATATTAATCTCTAGTCCTTCTTTGAAGAGAATTCTTTACGTAGGTTTTCATTCCTCTTTGCATTGCCAAAAGTCTTATTAGCTTTAAGCAGAATAGAATTTTCTGCTTAAAGCTTTATAACAGTGGGCACCCCAGACAGGCATGGGGAATCAATAAACCCAATTGTCAGGCAGTGAAGGTTAAGGGGAAGACAATTTAAGGTCTGTTACTGTCTTGCAAATTCTATTTCCTCTTCTGGATAAGAATCAACAGGCAGTGGATATTCTTGTGACTTTCAGACTGCGTTCAGGGTAGCGCCCTAGAGCTCACAGGGAGCAGTTGTTCTAGCTTTGTCACTTGCTGCAAACACAGCTGTAGTCAGCAGCAGCTCAAGTCCTCTGTCGAAAGATAATTTTAAAATTATGAAATCTGCAGTCACAATTACCCCAAACATTTTTTTTAAAGAGATTCTTAGATTAAATAATGTTGTCCACTAATGTTGCCTTGTTCACTCTGCTATGCTTCATAATTTAGTAAACTAACAACGTCTTATCTGAAGTGCATTTCACATGCTGTTAGGCATAATAATGCATATGGTATGCTTCATTTAAACAATCAGATACACCTATTACTAGTCATTTATTTTACCTTTTGTTATTGATTGTTTTTTATTTCACTGGCTGAGATAAATTAATCCAGCTGACAACTTTCATGCAAGATCATCAATTAGAAATTTTCAGTCAAGCAGCACATATTAGATGCTTTTTATTGGAACACTTCCAGTAAAAGGATTTGATATTTTCTAAAATGCCTATCCAGTACTGCAGATTCACAGATATGGAGTTGTGCTAAGCTCAGAGAAGTTAGAGCTGAATGCCACAGAGCAGCAAGAGAACCAAGCACTGCACAAATCACACTGAGCTGAAAGTTCTCCTCCTTCTCTTGGATTTGCCTGATCACACTTTATATCTGAACATGCTTTGCCCTTGGTTCATTCTACTCCTGCAGTCTGTAGTTATTAGGTTGAAAGCTGTCTATCAAGACAAGTAGAATCTTCCTGAAGAATCGAAAAAGTGCTAAGCAAGTAAATCCCTGACCCCCAATCTGGAGTCCCAAGGCAGAATATTAACAGAAAACTAGAGATTACATTTTGCTAAAGGTTGTGCAGAGGCTTAGTGAAAGCTCATATCCATTCCTAGACTTACTCAATTTTGTTATTTTGACCAAATCCTCTTAAAATCAGTTTCTCTAGTGGAAATAGCTCAAGAATTTCTCACACAAAGTTCCCAAGTTTATCTGAAATAAGAACAATCCTTATGGAATGCAACAAACCATTTTAGGGAGCTCAGACTTGAAGAATCTGAACAACGTCACTCCTCAATCTAGTGTGGACTGAATGTAGATAACTGCAGACACACTGAGCACAAATACCTCCCAGTACAATTTCTTCAAGGGCTGAGAAATCCCCGCAGTAGCAAACCAACCTTCCCACAAAACATATAAAATCTTTTTTCTCTCATCCTTCTCTTCTAGTTCATTTTCCATGCTTCCTTCACATTTACATCATCTCTTGACTCTTTAGCCATTTTCTATTTTCTCGCCCTTCTTCTCACTCCAGTCAACATTAGGATGTCGGTTTGAAGGGGTTGGATATTAAGACTTCTGCCTCTCAGTTGTCCTCACCTTATGTCATTGGTTCCTTCCTGGGTTCAAGCTAGGTATTAAATAGCCTCACACTAAAAAATACTAACTGCAATCAAATTCCTGAAAACCCAGATTTACAAGGTAAACAGCAAATAGCCTTTGTCTGTAGTTCCATAAAGTGAGACTTTATAAACTTCTATTACATTAAAACCAGACCTTGGGTTTAATCACTGCATTGGAGAAAGACCATTTTAATGTGACTGAACATTTGATTCATAGTTTGGTCATATTAGAATTGCATTCAGGAGGCTTGTGCTTGCAACTTACCTCCTGTGGATTAGTAACTCCACCAGACAGCCTCAAACTAAAAGCTCTAAGGCAAAACTGAGCAATAATGGCAAACTTCAGATCCGATACTGAACTACGTCGTACTACTGATGGTGGAGGCCTAAAGTCAGCGTGCCAGTTAACTGTTATTCCTAGTTAAAAGGAGAAGCAAATTACGTGTGCATTCTTAAACGTGCATGTATAGGCAAGCCTGCCAAGTACATGACCGTGGAAGATCAGCTATCTGTCCACAACAGAAAATATTCTTTTTACTCTCAATAAATAATGATACATTATTTCAGAATAATGTTTGGCTCTGTCAATAACCCATATCACAAGTCTATAAAACCTCTCATCTATTAAAAGCCTGTCTAATAATCTCATCATCTACTTCAGTGCTCATTAATTGAATGGAAAAGTCTCTGAGCCACAAGGCACATGAGAGATCTGATTTCTTTCTGCATTATGCATATACAGAAGCAGCTGAGAGCTGCAAATTTTCCTATTAGGGGACTCTAATGGGCTATTTAAAGAGACACAGGGCTGACACTTGTAAAATGGAACCACGGCTGCCTTAAATACTGCCCCACACCTTAAAGTAGGCCAGCACAACTTCCAAATTGCTATAGATATGCTTTAAATTTATGTTACTAGTATTCCAAATTTGGAGTGAGATAAAAGAAAATTCCTTTTATATATAGGCCCACAGATTTATTTAGTTTTCAAGGTGTTGAAAATACAGAATAAAGAGCAATAGAATGTTTTGGGGTTGCATTTCATTTTTAGTTCATATCAACTTTAAAATGCCACAAAGGAGAGAAAGAGATTAGAGAATAAAATTAAGCAGAATGAGCAAGAGGAATCAGTTGAAATCCCCCTGGAAAGATGAGTAAAGCTTTTCATTTTGAGAGTCAGAACGATATATTTATAATAGCCCTATTGATACAATATCACATTGGGGAGAACAATAACATGAGACAACATCAATGAAAATGTAATAGCAGTTCATATCCAAAGGATCTTACTCTGTTAGGGCAAAATCCCGTAATCACTGAAGGCAGCAGACAATTTCTCTTGACAGAACTCAATAGAACTCAAAGCCAAGATGTCATCTTTGTCATCAACCCAAGCAGATTGTCATTTTACAAGGAAATTTTCTGGTTTATAGTAGAAACATGAAAAATCCTACCTATGAAAAAAATGAGAAAGCACAAAATTTAGACAAACCATAGTGAAATAGCAAGAAATTGGGGGAAAATAAAAAAATTGTAGAGGGGAGAAAAAGAGTAGAGAAAGTGACCATTTGTGTTTAGTAAAACATTGCCATATTGTTACCTAACATTTATTAATAATAGAGATAATTGTAAGGAACTTAATTACAGCATAAGCGATTAAGATGATGAATGCAATACATCAGCAAAGGAAAGTTAACACAGGTTAGCACCAGTAAAGCCTCTGCCAAAACGTGGACTGAACCATTTCAGGTAAGTGTGGATGAAAGCTGAAATCCAATACTGCTTACAATTAAAATTTATACAGTATTTTTTGTGTTGAGATAGTCACAGTCTGTTGCCTATCAAGGATATCTTGTCAGTATATCATACCATCTAAAAGATGCAGACAATTATTCAATTCCTGCTTCAGGAACCATTGAACAGGTACTAAAATACTTCAGCATTGATACAGTAATTACTACATTGTCTGTCAAAAGTTTCATTCCTCAGTATTGTATTCATTCACATATTGGGCTTTTTTTTACTCCTGTGAGTATATTTCTAGCAGTGTAACTGTAGGTTTAAAAAAGGCCTCTGTGTAATGTATAAAGATGCTTATGCCCTTATATATTTCTGTAGATATGTCAATAGCAATTAAAAAAACCTACTTAATTTAGAGGATAAGTTTTCAAAAGCAGTGTTTCATTAAAGACTTCATCCCTATTACAAGAAGGTCCCAATGACGTCTGCTGATGGTATAACGTTAGGGTGCACTGCAGCATGGAAAAGGTTGGGCTATTTCGTTGAACAGAAATAAGATAAAATGTAATGGTATAACTTAACTAGATGCAGGTCAACTAGAAACAAGTTCTGCCATATTCCGGGAGTTTTCTGTGTGAACAAGGCTGAGGAAGGGAAGAACTGACTCTAGTAGCTTATTACAGAATGACCATGAGCTCCTGATGTCATGCAGAATAAATAAAGATGTGTGCATCATGAAGTATAATATACAGATATATAAAGATATATTAAGGGGGTTAAAAAAAAAAACCAAAAACAACACTTCAGCTCCTCTACCCAGAATACAATCGTAGTGAGACATACCCAATAACATTAATTCAAACAGGTCAGATGCAAAACCAAGGCCACTTGAATAATTGAGAAAACAGACATGTAGGAAGAAATGATATTTACCCTAGCTGGTTTAGAAAAAGTTTGGAAAGAATTTGGTTCCTTTTTGATAGCCTGTAAACTCTGTAAAAGAAGGACAGTTAGCAAAGGAACAATGTAAAATGCCCATGGATTTCCAGACTGAAAATTAGGAAAAAAATTGAACTTTTAGAGCAACAAGGTTTTAAGGCAGTACTCTAATCAGTGTACCGGAGAGAAGAAATCTATCTGGTTTTAAGGTAAATCTCACTACATTTCTGAAAAGGATTGTATGCAGCAGCAGGGGACTTAAAGAAGCCCCTTGTAATTCCCCCTTCTCTGTTGTAGCATTATTAAAAGTGACCCCAGGATTCAAATGAGAGGTTAAAGCGTGAGGAGGAAGGACACAGACATCTCCTGATTCGAGTGCCCCGTACAACACAGCTGACTGTCAGCAGTGCCCGCTCATCACAAACAGAACACTGTGGAAAGACTGTTCAGGTTTCTTGTGTAAATATAGTACAGTTGCACAACAAAAGTGTTCTTCCTTTACGGAACACAAATAAAAATGATGACACACCAGTTACTGAGTTTGATTTCTTTACCTTCCTGCTCCTCAAGTAAATATTATCTTTTTAAACCTAAAATATATAAGATCCTTATGTAAATATTTTCCTGGGTGGGTGAATGAAACTGTAAAATCTTACTCAAAACTATTCTAGACAATGCTTAGAGACATTGTTTAAAAGGTCTTGATGATATTCCAACCAAACACATCATGCTACAAATAAACACAGCATACAACTGGAACGGTTAGAAATAAAATTTGTATAGTGTCTTTGCTTCCTAAAGATTTGGAGAAGCTGGGACACAGAAAGGATCTTGGGGACACAGACAGGAGGGAATCTTTTCAGTGAACTGGAGAATGAATGTCTGTGATGACTAAGAGCCCTTTACTCTCTAAATCAGGACGTTAATAATTACATGAATTTTAAATCTCGTTCTTCTGAAACCTAAAAGTCTTAAAAGAATTACCTACATCTGGTAGGTATTTGTAGTTTTTCTAAGTGGATCCAAATCTTCCCATGATGATCCCCTTATCTGATCATGCCCGGTCAATGAAAATACATTTCATTGGTACAGTGTGTGTGCAACATCATCCGAATTAATGACTAAGCTTGAGAAGATGGGGTGGTACCTATCACCATGTCACTTGTGATATCTAACTGAGGGGTCTAGACTGAAAGCTTAGCTCCCCAAATACTTAGTGAACATTCAGGCAGTAATTGCATGTTCTTAAAAGGCCTTGAATCTCTATGGAGAGGTTAAAAAAAATTAAAAAGTACTCTGAATCACTCTTTAGAGAATTCAGGGAAAACCTCAGCTCCAAATTCATGCATCAAGCTGATACTCAGTGGTATGAAAACCTCTTGCACGGCCAGCTCACCGAGAAGCCACTACAATCTGTAACAATGTCTCTTTTAGAAGCCGCTGTTATTGATACACCTCAAAATCACTACAGCATCTTGTGTTTGACCTTATTGCAAAGCTCATAAATCACGAAGGAAAAAGGGTAAGTGCCTTTGCTATCCAGAAGCTTCTAATCATCCCTTTCATCTCTATCAGGAGTATTTCTGTTGGTACCTCCTGTCCAGCCTTCCCTGCTGTTGATGTGGAAAGACAAACAACATTAAGGCAAAAGCTGGCACTTATTTTCAGCTTTCAAGACGGATACTTCAGTTTCTTCTGAAACACTGCAGTTGAGTGAGCTCTTTCAGAGATCCACAGCCACAAGAGTAGTCATCTGAGAAGGAAGTTATGTAATTTATCAGTTCTTGTAACCAGTTCTGCAAAGCACTTTCATTTGTTATAAGCCTAGGTGTTTAAACAATTTGTACAGCAGTTAAAAATCCCCCTGCCATGTCTGCACTATGACCGAAGTAATGTGTGATTTTTTTTGTCTGAATATCAAATAACCAACTAGCTACATTAAACATAGGTATTTGAGAGGAATGTGTGATAAAAGCACATAAAAACTGAATTTAGATACATTTTCAAAAAGCCACACGAGATAAACTTTGTTTCTAGTTCTTTTCTGTGCCAAAATGCTTCTTCTGGTGCTTACTTTAGATCTCTTTATGAGCAGCTTGAGGTGTTTAACCTCACTAAGAAAAACCAAAACAGGGCAACACAGACGTAGCACTCATTTTGACTCTTTCAATACCAAATTATTAACATTAGATAGTGCAGAATTGGACAATGTGTCTAATAAGTTGGTGAAGGATAAGGTAATTTTGGGAAACAGACGTAATATATTATATATAAAATATGATATATAATCAAGATAGTTCAATTTACAAAAGAAAATACTGTGTCCTACATCTAAAATGCACACATATGCCTTTATGGTGGGTAAATCACATTTTCAGCTGGTTTTTTTCAGTATTTTCTTTATATTATAAGCCTCATAACAAAAGTCAGGCAGGAAAATCTGGCTCAGTAATACTTCTTGATTATCTCTAAGTGTTGCTCTCAACTTTCCTTCATTACCAGGCACAAGCCACAAACAACATAAGATTCATTCCTTTCTCATCCCAGTGGTGTCTCAATACAGTAACTTTTCTGCTTTTACATGTGACTTTGTTATTGTTGCTCTTTGCAGAGAACAAACGGTAATTTTGTTAGTGTGGCCCCTATTTATCTGACCTTTCAAAAGCTTAAGACAGAGAAATTAAGTTCAGGACATGAAGCACTATTTTTGTGGTGATGCTGAACATTTTGAATCAGATACCTTCTAACACAGTGTATGGACAGCAGGGACATTCAGTTTTGCTTACCTTTTCCAACTACTGCACAATAATAACCCAATCTTCTGATCTGGATTCTGTAAAAAAATTTTTTTCCTCAGACTACCTCCCTAAGTCTCTGGCTGACTCATCATATAAAGTACCTCAGAGGCCTGTCTGTCTTCTCAAATTAACTTGAACAGGCTACTGAAGAGATGAATGACAAAACCGATATTTTCCGCTTGTAAAATAATTCAGGTTATGTTATATATTTACCATCCAAGCCTTTCATTTCACTTTTTGCCATGTAGTCACTTTTCTAAAGAACAGATGTATCATCTATTGTATATATACATGACTTTTGAATGAGTATCTGAGAAACATCTGAGAAAAATCTGAGAAACAGATCCTGTTAATCCTTCAGATCTGACATTATTATTGTTTGATTCTAGAGTCAGAGCCCTAAGAGGATCAAGGATTCCCCAAAAATACAGCAAACAGCCTTTGCTCTACAAAAGGGCAAGAAAACATGAAAAAATGAAAGTACCCCAAGCAACAGGAGCCCTGGAAGCAATTTACTTGATGATGCAAGATCGTGAACAGCCAAATGTGAAACCTTTAATCACTTCTATTTCTGGACCACCTGACCCCTCGTACTCCCTTTTTTGTCAGAGCTGGGTATTAATTTACATGAGAACAGAAAAAGATTGATGTCCTTACAAATATGGATCAATATCAAGAACTCATGCCTTCATTACATGTATTTCAGGGAATACATGAATGTATATCATGTATTTTTAGGGAAGGGAACCCAACCTCTCAGACACTGCTGCTTTTTCTTACATGAGGTTTCCAATGAGAGAGTTTGATACTGTATTACCCAATTTCCTCCAATGAAGATTTATAATCTGAACAGCTCAGAGCAAAAGAGAATAAGAGTAATCTACATTACAATAAACAAGAATGTAACCTAGAATTTTCAGTCTACCTTAACCACCAAATGTTACAGTGAAAATACTGCAACTCTGTATTTACTGTTGAAGTGCTTATAATTTCACTAACAACCTGAATGTTTACTAAATTGGGCACTTGATAAAAAAAGATTTTGTAACTTAATAAGCATTTATATTTTTAAAATTCTCCATCTCTGTTTTTCCATGATTACCTTAAAAATCTAACTTTTTTAGCTGATTAGTCACTCTTTGTGACTTCAGAGGGCAGGAAGGAAATGGCAGTTGCTTTGGATGCTTTTTGGAAGTGCACCTGCAGAGGAATAATGACAAAAGAACAGCCTCTGAAAAATGAGCCCAGTGTTTTGCTGTTGTCTCCACACTTACGTCCCATCTCCAGCTTGCCCTAAGAACAATCAGGCGGCAAAACAATGCTGTTCAGGCAACTGCCCTTGACAGAAAAATAACAGACAGCGAACACTACAGGCAATTTCTAAGCAGAGTTCCAGCTATTTTCTGCCCTTTTCCCACATTTGTTACTCTCCCCTGCAAAATAGTTATACCTGTCTTTGTATATACATACCCATCCCCTTCCAGCCTCGTGTATCACTAATACTCTCTGCATTTCTAGTCCTAAAGACAAGAGGTTTCTTGTGCCAGTTTTGACCTCCCAGTCTCCTCCATTTTAACAATTTTTACCTACAGCTCTGCTTGGCATGCAGAAACCTTTTCCCAGGAAATTAATCCTCCCCAGGACAAGAACACCACAGATCTCACCAGGCTTTCTGCCATTCTCTAAATCAAACCAGAGCTCACTTATGCCATTTGTGATTCCTCTGCCTGCTGTGCGACAGGTACTCGCAGTACAGTACCATGGCCTTCATGCCTTCTTCTTGGAAAAGATACCTTCAGCGCAAGGGAGAGTCTTCAGAGGTGCAGCTCCACCTCCAGGCTCTGAGACTTGCCCATCTTGGAGATTGTCCTGCAGGACAGAGATGCACAGTGCTGCATGCCACGCACTGTCACGAACAGCCTCTCTCCCTGTACCTCAGTATTGTTACTGAAAGTACGTTACTCCTCAGCAATTAATTGCCTCATCCAAACTATGAACTTCTACTAGAACCCACATACATTAACCTTTTTCTAATTAATTAGGTTAAAATAATCCTTCCCCCTGCCTGAAAACATTTAATAATCATTTTTAAAGCATAACTTTAATTGCAATTTTAAGTGTGATTTAGTCTCTATCATCAAAAGAGCATGATAAAAAAAATCTTGCAACAAAAAAGGTAGATTTTTTTCAATGGTTCAGTTGTTTATTTTCCACCATGTTTACTGTTGCGGAGCTCTAGCCAGTGCCTGTGAACTTCAGTGGTGCTGAGGCACCCAAGCGAGTATTGACCATCTGAGCAATTTTAAGGAATCAGGCAAAACTCCTCCTGTTTTTAAGCACAGCAAGTGTATGAGTTCACTACTCTGTTAGCTTTTCATTGCTGGTTTTTGTTAGGTTGAGGTTTGATTTTGGTGAGGGGTTTTGCTTTTTATTTTTTTTTCCTTAGTTCCACTTTTAACCATATATTAATGAGGATTAGGTTCAAAAGCTGTATTTTAAATTCAAAAAAAAGCTTTCCTATAAATCAGAGCAATTATTCTCTCTGGAGAAGTCTGGGATTACTATCCTATGTAATCAATGATTATATTTTCTAAACGATATGGATATTTTTTTCTTGCTAAGGTGAATGATGTGACTGAAGCGTGCTTTCGGTAAGTACGTTTATACACGAGACTGATTAATAATAAATAGTGCTTTAGTTTCATGTTCTGATGCCAGCAGTGAAAGCAGTGAAAGCTGGAATTCCAGCTGCATGTTTCCTGAGTTCTGTGTTTCAATATACTTCAGCTGATGCCACTTCTCACTGTACTCTTAATTTCCTTTCCATAGAATTAATTTTCAGAGATTTGCTAACCTAATTTTGCACAAGCATTCATTTAAGTATTTACAGTTCATATGAATAACAAAGAAAAAAAGTTTTTTACATTTTTTTTCTCATAATACGGTCCAAAAGAGAATAAGGGATACTTTGTTATTTGAAATATCTTGTAAAGGTTCACTGAGAGGATGAATGTCTTACGAAGCTGCAGCTAAGACTACATTTAGAAACTGAAACATTTTTTTGAAAGTATGAAGAGGAAAAAATATGCATTTGATAATTATGCCCCAAACTCAGATCTAACATGGAAAAGCTCTAAGAAGGTGTGACCCAAAAAGCAGCAAGCACAGGAGCGAGACCACCACATTTAAAAAGCTGCCTGTGCACCAGCATTGGCTACTCACTTGCACCGTAATAGCTTCTGCTTGTCTCAAAGGGGCCAGCCATGTCGGTCCACCAGAAAGATTAGCCCACCAGAAGGATAGTTTTTACCCAACACTACACAAGTGTTGGACACAAAGGTCTAAGAAGTTACCAAACTTCACTGGAATCATTGAAGAAATTAGGACACATTTTGCTTTCAGTGGCAGGTTACTGGAAATATAACTTTTTAGCCTACAGAAACTCAATTTCAGTACACTGATATCCGGTATCTCCCTGCAACGCCATGCAGCAGGCTCCAGTGAGAGAACACATTCAGAAATCTTCCCGTCACTGCAATATCCTTGCTTGCCCATGTTGAACGGGAATAAAATAATCTTTGGTAGATATGAAATTGTTCATTTTTCCATTTAAAGCAGTATCTTAGAAACTATCAGAAGGTCATGTATTCCTTCATCATATATAGTGTTCTGCACCTTCCCAAAGGCACTGGAGTGCATGCATAATCCGCATGGAAGAAATATTCGATAAAATGTTCAAAACATTTTGCAAACACCACACGGCAAATAAGCCTTTATTTGTTTCTTTTGCGTTATGGTCTCTTTCCCCTTGAAAATACCCTTCTCTGTGTAATTTTTATCCGATATTTCTATGGTGTTACTGTGGTTCTGCTACCTTCCCTAAGTAAATTACATATAAAGAGTATCAGAGGATGCTTACTTGCAGCTACATTCTCAGCAAGAAATATAAGCAATGAATTCACTGCTGAGAGATTTATGCGATTCTAATCAAAAAGTGTCATAATAAAATGTTTACATTGTAAAATGAAATTTCTTAGGCTTTTCAGAGTAGTAGGATGGGAAGTTTGCCACTTGGCATAGCAAAACTTTTATGAATGTTTATGAATTATTCTACTGGAAAATGAATGATGGGCTATAATAGTTTTTGTGTGTATGTCACTATTCCCTACTGCACTGTGATGGGACTATTCATGTATAACAGTTAATACAGCAGAGCTGGAGCTCTGCCTGCCTCAGTAGATGCTGGAGTTTTCAGAGCCAGCCACTTGCTAATGCCTGTTTGTATGCATCTGATTCCAGACATTTTCCAGCTTCAGAAAGACAGAATGGGTAGAAAATGGAGTTTAAAAATAAATGCATTAGGTATCTAAAACAAAACAAAACAAAAGAGCAGGAACGCTAAAATCCACTTTAGGAGATCTCCATATAGCTGCATCAAGACGACATTAAATGCCAGTCTGTCTTTCCCACAGAAATTGGGACACTTTCTGAAGGCAAAGGCTGGCAAATCAAAAAGGTTGTTTTTTTAAAAAAAAAAAAATAAGAAATAAATCAGTTCAGTGCTGCCACCTACTCCAGACCCTACTGGAGGAGTAGGAATAGGGCACTCACTGCCCAGAAGCAAGGGAGTGTGTGTAGCATAATTTCAAATGTCAGGACTTTATAGTTCAGAGTGTGCTCTGGTTGAGTGGTGAGTCACAAATTCCTCCAGAGCTACTGGCTGTCATGGCCCTTACTAACCTCTCTGTTCTGCTGGATCATTAAGCCACAGATCAGCCTGCTGTTCCGTGAGATAAAGGCAAGTCTTTCTTTTTTGGTTTTTTTTTTCCCAACTTCAGAGTACCACTACAGCATACAGCTTAAGCAAGGCTCATTAGCAGAAACGTTTAAGAAGAAAAAATTAAGAAACAAAATCAATAAAATCACTTATTTGTATAGCAAACTGTATTTGCTGGTATAAGAAATGGTCTCTGCATTTGTTTTGCCAAGACAGATGAAAGATCACATTATGGATGGCAGTCCATTAAGTAGTTGCATGGATTGCAGGCTTCCTTTGTGTTGTTCCTTTGAAAAGGCAAGTTGTTGCCAGTAAGTTGTCCTTGTTGTTTGTAATAGCTCATCAGAGCTTCTTCAAGCTGCACCAAATCCAATCTAACTTGTGCTATTCCATTGCTGTCATTTCCCTTCCAGATTTGCAAAGTTAGTAGCTGTTTATGAAATATTGCAAGTAGGGCTGTCTGAAGCTCTCCCATTCCCTTCCCTGCCTTTGTCTTACTAAAATTGGGAATCTTGGTGGTAAATTAGAAAACAAAATAACAGATAAAGAACAGTATCTTACATGGCCGACAGATCCTGAGACACAACTACTTTTGCCATGTTAAAGTTTCCCTTTATTCTTTACAAAAACAAAAAGTCAGAGAGAACATTTTCCTTTCCCAACTCAGGTAACAGCTGGATTTGTCATGCCTTCAGCCTGTGAGTTCTTATGCTATTTATCATACAGTTGCTTCAGTGATCCCAACTGATTGTTTCTTAATATCTGAACACTTAAACTTCATTAAAGAGCTCAAAAAGATACAAAAGACTGAAAAATTCAGGCCATGGCATGGCTGCAATTTCAAAGGAAAGTCTGCATGTTTGTTTATTTGAAGAAATACTTATGTAAACAGGGTTCGCTAATCATACACACATGGTAACACTCTGAATCAACAGCACTAGTACACTTTTGACATTAGTTGGTTTTATATCCTTTAATATACAGTAATTAAAATTAATTCATGCAGATTTTCCTTTAAATATACTCCATTAGCAAAGAGCATTTGTCAAATCTACCTCCAGCATACAATGCCTAATGATATCCCTAAACATTAAAAGCCCTAATCTTGTAATTTATTGCTCAAAGCAGTTTACATGTATTAGTCTAATAAACTGCAAGCAGTGAAATAACAGATGTCTTCTTGTACGTGGAATAATTAACTAAAAATTCATGCATATTTAGTAACAGTATGATACAATTCACTACAGCAGACCTGCTGAAGTGAGAAGTAACTCTGATGTCATACTGAAGACAAAAGGTGTTTCGAACACTCTTAGTCTCAACAGTTTTGTTAGGATGTAAAATTCCCATTTATAGTTTATGACATGCGTCTGATTGGAAATCCTAATAACATCCATAGCAGACTGGAGCAACTGCAGACATGAAGAACTGTAATATTTACCAGCCCATTACTATTCAATATATTTATTCTATAAAACCCAGCACTACCATATTGGGCATATTGCCAATTAGATATTAAAGAAATCACTGAGGCCATAAACAAATCACAATTCTCACATCAAGTTAAATGTTAAAAAATAAGCTGCCAATAACTAATAAGTCCAGGCTTATGCACAAAATTATCAGGTCAATATTTATGTTAAATATGATACCTTGACTCAGTGGCCATTAACTGCCAGTTTTGATTTATATCCTTGATACGCTCAAGGTTCTTACCATGTAATTCCAAAGTTAGTCCTCGAGGATTAATGAATAAGCAGTACTGACAGTGCAGAAAATTCATAGCTTTTGATAGGTATGAATAAAAGATTATAATATACAATTGTAAATACTCAACAAACAACCACTAATGCCTGTCATCAAGACAAAGAATGCATACATGTATACACGGTAGGAAAAGGTGAATCAATGGTAATCACAGTCTAGGAATCAGCAGCTCTAAAACTGGAGAGAGCCAGCAGACATTCTGGTTGGCATTATGTCACTGGATCTTGTTATTAAAAGGATCTCTGTTTATATCCTTTACCTCCACACACCTCCGGCTGGTTAGTGAAAAATATATAAATGCATTGCCTGACTTAGTAATTAAGAAAAATGTCACAGATACTGTTCCTTTATCAAAAACTTAAGATATCTGAGGTCTTGAATTGAGAATCTGTGGCAACCAGCCAGATCTCAACGACTCTGAACTACGAATGCCTTTTAAGCACACATAGATCAAGCAAGGTAAAAACTGATCAGCCCAATCAATAAAAAACAAATGGGATCTTCTGTAGCATTACTGAACTTACAGGCTCCTGGGTTTGGTTTGCTTGTGGACAACAAAAAAAAGATGAGAGGGTTGGTTCACTAACATTCCTGTTATTGAGGTCACCGCTTATGTGCAGTGATCATGTCATTGACAATTGGATAAATGGGTAATGGTTAATACTTGATAGTACCTAAATAATATCATGGATGCAATTGCTGCTTCTTCAGTAAAAATGTTCAACATCAGTAAACGAGATGTTGCTCTCGGTCTTATCAATGGGAATTTGCAACTAAATTATGTGAAGAAGGATCTAAGCCAACTTTATTTTCATCTCCTCTTGTTGTGTGCCTGTTTTATAAGTGACTTGATTACTGCAGTGCTCAGCACTTCACATTTCTAAATGGTTCCGATAGCTCAATACAGGAAGTTATAACGAGTTATATCAAACGTGGGTACAGAGCAAGGAACAGTCTCTTCAGGTTAATAGCTCTTGCTTTTAGGTGGCTGATGAGACAAAATAATCTATAACCTCTTCCAACTTATTAGCTTAGCAAAAGAGAAGGGCTACCATCACAAATCTGTAAAGTTCTTTCTCCCTGATCAGGATTTTAGGTCTAATAAACATTTCAGTCTGTTGTGTTTCTCATGTGGTTATTTTGCATGAATCACCCTGCCAAATATACGAAACATCAGACAGCATCATGAAAAATACTTGAAAATAGGCCTTCACATCACTGGGATTTTTATCATGTACTGGTTATATAATGATTAGATTTACCGTGTTATTTTTGGAAAAAACTCTAAAGTGTTATAAATGTTATATCATTTTTTAAATCACAAACACTTAAGAAATGCAGGCTATTAGCTTCATTGCAGCCCCTTAAACTGCTGTGAAATGAGCTCTAAATGTGCTATAAAGTCATTTCAAGAATTTATAAACCTCCCCTGATTAGCCTTGAGCAAGATAAAAATGTTAGAGAAAACCATTGTTGCAGAACAGATACTTACTCACTTGAGAGATGGGTGATAGTTTAGTGGCTTGCATTGAAAACCAACTAATACAGGTTTGCTCCTTTGGTGTTCATTTCCAGCTAATTTCCACAGTCTTTAGAATTTACAGTTTACCTTGTAGTTTCAGAAAAAAGGGCTTTTTTTATCTTTATTCTGCACGTCCTTTCCCTGAGCTCTACTAACACCTCACCACTGTCTCTCAGCAGCACCCTTCTCCTTTATTTCCACAGGCACCAATTTTTTCCTGAGGTACTTAGATGACACTGATATCACATTTGAACATCTTATAATATCCACAAGGAAAAGCACCACACCTTTTCAAGGTACCATATCTCAAAATGTGATCAATGCACTCAAATTGTCTGACATACTACATAGGGGTTTTGAAGCAGCTGCTTAGAGAAAGAACTGAAGTGCTGAGCACTGAAGCATCCTTATTGCAAGTAGCTTATGGAGAAAACACAGGAAAAGCACGTAAAAACATTTTATTCACAAATTTATCCATCATGGTCAAGAGTAGCTCTGATTTTTAATCATTTTTTGATACCTTTAGCTTTTATGCCTTTAAAACACATCCAGGAATGTAAAAGTATAATTCCCTGATAATCTAGGTATGAAAGGAATCATTTACAGAGATTCAGTCATTTAACCGGCATGATTTATGAAAACTATTTATTAGAGGCCTGGCTGACTGCCTTGATCTACTGTCCCCACTTCAAACCACTCACTTCTATCACAGTATAATAAGCCACTGATCAATACAGAGCATCATCTCTGAATTCAAGTTAACTTTTTTCACCTGCCAGCAAGCAATCTTCCCCCTCCCTACCCTGAAGCACACCAAAGCCAATCAATTGACACTGTCTGCTTCGTCTGTTTGCATTTCATAAAGTGCTGCAGTGCGATGCTTTAGAGGAGTCAGGACTCCTGCACAAAGATCTGTTACCTGGCATTTAAATATTTCCCACAAGAAGACTGAATACAAAGATTTTACCTGGAAGTACATCTTATATCCACTTAGGACTATGGCTGCAAGGGAGGTAAAATCACACAAGAATATAAAACACTCCACATCATTAAAAGTACTGGAACTGGAAAGCTACAGAATTAAACTGTAATGTATTTGATATATTTCTGTGTACAAATGCTGCATTATCTATGAGAATAAAGAACTGTCTGTGCAGAAGTTCCTTTTACATACAAATCTCAATTTTATTTAGGATTCTGAAGATTTCTTTCAGGTATCTTGAATGTTTTGATTTTGTTAGATTTTGGTGGGGGCTTTGAGGTTTTTTGGTTTGGTTTGGGGGTGGGGGGGGGTGGGGGGTGGTGTCTAAACAGACCCTCCTTTGTACTTCAAAACCCCAGGCAGGAGTGGGAGGGCTGCAATCACTGCAAAACAGAAATAGTGACCTCAAGCTAGAAATGCCAGAAATTTCTACAAAAAAATTCCTTAAGATTCTAAGTCCAAATCTGCCATTTCAAAAGACATTCATATGCCCTGGATAAGCTTGCACACTTTGGGATAGTCACACAAACTAAATTAACCCCTGAAATTTTTGTGATACATCCATGGTAATTTCAATGGGAATTGTTACAAGAATTTAAGAGTCTACAGTTCATAAATCCTATTAACCTCTTAATCAAAGATCGCTTTGAAAATTCCATGCCACTGGATCTGTTACAGATTTTGTTATGTCCCTTGCTTGCCACTGCCAAAATTTCTATTTTCTGCTCAGTTAATAGTGCTTGACAGATCTGTTCACAAGAATAAGCATGTCTGATTGTTTAAAATGTTACATGCTCCTAAAAAGGGGCATTCCGAATGCTAACTTCTGTTTACATTTCCTTTTCAAATAGATGGATTAAAAAGATGAAAAATTATTAAAATTGAATTAATGAAACCAGTGATTAGTATCTGCAAGTAACAACAGTAAACATAAAATATCCAGATTGAATGAAATTTGACATTTGAACTTCTCGTGTAACTTCTGCTATTAGGTGACCCGTTCTTGCTTGTGAAGGAACATAAAGATGTTATACAGTAAAAATAGAGCTTGCTGGGGAAAGGCCATATTTACAGTTTATATTGAAATGCAAAAGTACAAATTTAAATATGAAGGTAAATTGTCAACAGAAAAACACTAATAGTTATAATTCATTTCAGATTTTAACTTTTTCCAAGAACACAAATGCCTGGATTTAGAGTGCTATTTGTCACAGTATCATTCACCTTTGACCACTTCATCAGCTCTCTAACATCTTTATAAGATTACAAGATTTTTCACTAAGAGCTACTACAGTGCTACCTCAAACAATGAAGCAACCTGAACAGAGGAATGCTAACTTCTGTTTCTTCACCACAAAATTTAAAATAAAATAAAATAAAAAAGTAATAAAATAAACCCTTAAGTTTTGCATGAATAGTATTTGGTATAGAAATCTAAGTTCTGATTTCCACTCACACACCAATTCATTCCCATCTCTCCATTTCAACTTCTTTTCTAGATTTACTGGATTCCAAGGTATTTCTAGGGTTGATTTTGATTTTTATTTTATTTTATTTTGACAAACATCTAGGACAGATGCTGCATACCCAGGCTATGGTGACCATGCTATGACAAACTAGTCAGCAGGTGAAAGAACAGATTTAAGAGCAGAAAGTACACGTTGTAAACTCTGGCCAAGACTTGGATGAACCTCAAGTTATTTTCCTACATAAAATCTTCAGGCACTTCTGTATACAAGCAAAACAATCACCATTTCAGCATTTTCTTCTAGCCTCTGCAAAGTTATAGATATACAGTCTCAAATACATCAAAAATGTTAATTTTCTATTCACAGAAAGTTTTCTGTATTATTTTGTGGTACAGCAAGAATGTTTGTCACTTCCTCTAGATGACCTGCCAAACCTTCTGTTGTGCCTCTTGCTGTAAATTTCCTGGAAATTTCAAACTCACACTGGTAAAAGTTCATATGGCATAACACCACGAATTTCCATTTTTCATACACAGCTGTAGTTAACCAGCATCTAAATAGCCTGAAAGCCTACTATTATTGCAGAAACTAGACCCCTTTTTCAATAATTATATTATGAAGTACACATCTCTAAGCAAACTCTACATTCTAACTATATCATAACACATTACAGAGAACATTGCTCTACAAGAATGCAAAATGCCAACGCTTCCTTCTCATTTTAAATGCATGTATTATACTAGTATTGCCTCACCTTCAGAGCCTTTCAGGTCAAAATCTCAGCACCAGCTACCATGGATCAAGCGTTCAGAATTACTAGTTAAAGCATAAGCTGTCCTCAAAGCAAAGAGACAATTTAAAATGGGGTTTGAATGATAATTTGTTATCACTCTAACAAAAGGACATAGTCAAGCACTGAAATGGCTGGACTTATCAGCAGGAACTTCTCAAAAGAAATCTTAAAAATTTTAGGAGAGCATTTCAATCATTATTTGTGGAAGTTATCCCAGAACAGACCTCACAAGATCTACAAGTTTCCCAGAACTGAAAATCCAGACAGAAATCTGGTATATGCAAACTGTAATTGAGCTCCACAGGCATACAATTTCCGAGTGTAATTTTCTGAAAGGAAACAAAAGATCCACCCAGCTTAATAATATTTATTATTATTTCTATCATGAACAAAAAGTCAGATTCATTATTTCAGTTTCAGGAAAAAGACAGCATGGGCTGTCCATTATGTAATTTTTATGCTTTGCTGAACAATTTTTTGAGGACAGAACATGAAAGGAGAATTTAGATCAATATAAACAATATGAAAGACAAACAGAAGATACAGGGAATGAAGTGGCTTACGTTATTGAAAGTAAAACAATAAATTTCAAAGAAAAATTAATCCAGCTTGAAACCTTGTATTAGATGGAACAGAAAAAAGCACCACGCCAGAAGAACCAATGACCCTGTTAGCCAAAGAACAGTGGTGGGATGAACACTATACTGCAAAGCACAACATTTGTAAGTAAAGATTTACATACACATGTAAAGATTATTTACACAATTATCTGCTATTCATTAGATGCTTATTGCTGGGAAGCAGCAAAGGAGGATTCTTCAACAGGAAGAAGGATTGTCTACAATGTAATTATGAGCTCCCAATACAATGCTGTAAGAAAGCAAGACTAATATGACTCAGAATGTATCAATCAAAACATTTGTAATAGAGAAGTTGCTCAATAGTGGCAAGAACAGAAACCCAGCATTTAGGCCTGCCTGTCCATGACACTGCTGTGAAGCTGGTGAATCACCCAAGTTGCTATACTTACTTGTTCCTGTCTCTGTTGCCTCTGATCACATCTGTAGTTGTAAGCAAAGTTAGGCAGAGATGCTTAGTCTGTGTTTGCATTGTTCCTCACTCAAGACCCAACTTTGCCTTGATATCTGACTTTGCAGCTGTACACTGCTTCTCCGTGCAAGAGGCAAAAGGCAGTAAGGTCCTTAACTATCAGCTTGAGGGTTGTGGATACTAAACTTCTTGCTGAAATGCAATCTTTTAAAGCACAGAACCCTGCAAACTTCCCATTTTATTTATCCCAGAGATCCTGTTCATATCATTCAATGAAGTAAAAAGGCTCAGCAAATGGAACAAAAAAGCACTGACAGCCAAAGCCATTTCTCTCATGGTGTGCATTTTCTGCCCAAATGCACACACAGTATTTGGAAAGTAAGGTATTTATACAAATATTTTTGCTTAAAGTAGCCTTATAGACTTGTGATCTTTGAAGTCTTGGAGAAAAAGTTAGCGATTAAGCAACTGTTTTATTTCAGTTAGTTTAATACAAAGAGTTTGAAAATGGTAAATGGCAGAAGAAATATTACTTAAGAACAGGGAACGTTTGTTATTTGTCAAACACCTGGGTGGTCAGAACAGATGTGTCATACACAAATTAATGGTTTCTGTTCACATAGTGTTATCCAGTGGTCTAGTGCGTGACTAATAAGACTCATTCTAGATTCCTTGGTTTTACACTTTAGCCTGCATTATTGCAAGGTGCAAAATACAAACTTGTGCAAGTGAAAAATTACAGTATACCTGTGATATAAAACCTGATTTTCTGATCTCCTCTTTCCTTGAGATCATTCTGGTTTAGACTAAAGTATACCACAAACTGATACAGCACAATCACTGCAGCTATTCATTTCTTTAACTACGATTTCTCTTCTGATACATAGTTCCATTTATCACTTCCCAAATATGAGCATCCAAAGATTTCCCAGGAGTAGTTAGAAAAGGCACATTCAGAAGTTATTGTATTGCAATTGAATAAATAATTTACACCATCACAGTTGTCCCCCCAGAAAAATCAGTTATAACATTAATCCCTAAAAGGTACAAACCATAATACTCATCTTTTTTTTTTTTATTGGTTTTGTTTGTTTTTAAAGAACATTAATATCAATGGGAAATGTTTGGGGTTTTTTTCCTTAGAAGCTTCCAAATTATTTTTCAGGCATTAATGTGATGGCTTTAACCACAGAAATACAAGAGGGGTCTGGGTTTTACTTTTGTAGTGCGGATTTTGCAATGACTAGGTGATAAACTATACTGCACAAAAAGTAGTGGCCCATTACTAAAGGCAGAAAAAAAGTAATAAACATTCAGTAGAAAAAGACATGTCTTTCAGCAGCAGATGCAAGCCTCATGACACTTGCTGTCTATAGTACTTGGATTAGGGCAGTACTTTTACAGCTCATTTCAGAGGTCATGATACCAATAATGACTATGCTAACAATATTGCACATCCTCATTAGTATTTGCTAGTGTTCCCGACATAATTTTCCTTGGCCAGTGCAATACAACCCCCAAAAACTCTACTTTCAAACCTGTTTTTGATGTTAGAAGTGTTGAATTGAAAATCCTTTTATGTTCATATGATATTAAGATTTAATCGAACACTGCTATCGTTTGCCATGTGAATTCTGTTCCAGATTAATTTACTGTCACCTCTCACAAGAACTTCCTCTTCTGCTTTTACAAGCTGTATAATAAAGATACGAGTATCTACCTGTTACAGACGCCACTGAAGCTTAATGAACCAATATTGCTAGCAGCCCTGTGTCTGGCATATGAAAAATTAATAAATAAAAAGAACTGTTTTTAAAATCAGCTACAAAGCTACTACTTCCTCAAATCTAAAGAGAGCGTTACTGTTTGCACATCTGGAATGAATGAGGCACAATGAGTCTTTGAGACGCAATTTGGACAGGTTTGTGATGATCTGTCAGGAGCCCTCATTTCAGTCCTGTCTTCTTGGTGACCTTGCACAAACTGCAGAGTTTTTCTGAGCCTCAACTCCCTACTTGTATAATAACAGCAACAGCACACTCATTAATATATATTGAGAAGAGAAACATCTAAATGTTGGTTGAAAGACTAACAATCAATATAGGCAGAGAAAATGATTTTAGGAGACTTTCGTTATATGAAAAATTTTTACTTGACAATAAAAAAAGGCTTTGAAAAAGCTCAATGCAATCCAAAATTAATCATTAAAAGTAAGTTTTGCGTTATTGGGTCATTAATGTCTCAACAAGACAAATCAGAAATCTCTCTGTTCATAGTATATCACTGTGAAAGTGAGAAGCAGGAGATGCAGAAGGAGGCCCCATCCAAGACTCACTGAGCAAGGTGAAGGTGTTTGTTTTGTAGAAACACTTCACTAATCAAGTTTATCCAAGCAACATGGGGCTTCAGTCAGGCCCAACGGGGCATATGGACAGTAATTAAATTACTCTCTTTGGCAATAAAAGACACCACTGAGTCTTTCCAGCCAATCTGAGCCTCTAATTATGTATGAAGGTTTTCCTAGCACAGTTTGACATTCAGTGTCTTTCAAGTCAACTAGGAATTAAAAATAACCTTGCACAGCACAAGCTCGCATTTAAAACGTTTCTGTTTGGAAAGTCTTCTCTGTAGGTTTCCTGAAAAAATCCCCTTAGCTGACAGTTGTTGAAAGAACCAAAGCTATCTTTAAATGGTTTTAAATAAACCAAATACACCAGATTCAGGCTAGATTAAGTTAATCGTCACATCTGTCTGAATTTCCAAGTTTATTGAAATTACTCTGAATTTACACATCTTTTAAAGTTAAATTTATTCCTTAAATCCTATCCTTACATTTGGTCTGAATGTTATGGATGTCATTGCAACAGCCTCAGAACCCAGATACATCTCCCAGCTAGATTACTTTCCACCTCATCCGGTATCAATAAATTCTCTGATAAGTATACAGTAAATGCCATTAAGGTTAATTCCAGTGTAGTTAACACGCTTAATTCCTAGCATGTTCACCCATTTATACCATCTGCAATTCCTTAAACATTACTGTAGACCATTTAAAATCCTGAATTATACTCCATGTGAGTACACAGACACCAACTCTTGAGGGTCGGTGGATTTCAGACAAGATGCGCTTCTCTCCAGTACTCTCTGCTAACTCCCTGCTATTGACCATTGACCATGATGGAAGTTTCGGAAGCATACAACAGCTACTTGTTGACTCTTAACTTAAGAGAAAAAGTCTGCATGAATGAGGTCAGCCTGCTGACTAAACATGGTTGGTTTACCTGTATGGGCAGCCCTTAAGGGAATTAACTCATATGTCTACACGGTAAAGGCACCAAACTATAGTCTCTTTCAGCCTCGTTCAAAGTAAATATGCAGAGTGCAAACCTTTGCCAACTGATAGCATGTGTCTCCAAAAGTTACTCATTACTGATTATAACGCTTTCTGCTCAGCCATTTCTATTCTTGTCATGCCCATGTTTTAGCCTTACGTGTATCTCGTCAGCAGAACTGCTCTTAATGCACAAACCAAAACTGTGCTCTCCATTACTCTAACAGCAATACTATGAAAGACAAATGCCTCAATACAGTCTATTCTCAAGTTATTCTCCACTTCTTACATCTAGAAAAAACTAGGTCAAATAAAACTCTTTAAAAATACAGACAAATCACTGCTTGCCTAAGAAAAAAAAAAAAAACCAAAACCAAAACCAAAACCAAAACAAACAAACAAACAAACAAACAAACAAACAAAAGTGCGCTAATTCTTGGGAAGAACTGTCCTCAAACTACTATTAAGGAAGTAGATAGAACAACAACAATAACAACAACAAATAAAATTCCTCTGGGACCACAGGAATTGCCAGTGCAACATAACCTTCGTTTTATGCTGCAGTATTACTTGGTAGATTAGCAGTCGAAATTTGTGATTTGATTCTGTGCTAGTCAAAGACACCTGAAAATAATTTTATTCAAAACCTAAATGGGTCTGACATGCTTTACCTCAGGCTTCCAGGCCTAAACTCATTAGCATGATACTAGTAAGATTCATTATAATTCATTATTGCTACAAACCTCTTACAGAAGTACAGATCTACATTCACAGCTGGATTGAAACTGGGAGAAGAGCGTTCAGCTTACAAAGTTGAAATTCAGGAATTCATAGGACAAAAGAGATAAAAAAGCATATTGAAACAGGAAACGGGAGATGAGGACACCATGGCTGACAGACCTACCCTGACTTTTGTCAACTTCTTCCTCCATATGACCGAGAACATGGAGGGGCAGGGTGTATGTCAGTATATCTCTCTCTTATACAAAGTCTTTTCATAAGAATTCGTCCAAAATAAATAATCTTACTCATTGAATTTCTGTTGCCTAATACAAAAATTATGTTAAACACAAATCCCTTAAAAATATCTGCAAGACAATCTCATTTGCAAGTGCTTATCAGCAATTTTTACCTCAGTTCTAATCTGGAGCATTCAGCATAGTTTAATTGTTGGTATTCGTAAAATCAGAAAAGAAATCCATTCAGATCTTTTAACAAGTTCAATAGCGTACCATGCATGACCCCTGTATGTCACAGCTGACAGTCTACAGCCAAATTTTACAGATTGGATCTCTTTTTCACATAGACACATTTTTCTGTCATTTAAATATTTCTTTTCCACTGACAGAAACTACCATGACTGTCATCTATCTATTTGTTAGCAACCTAAAAGGCTTTTTACAGATATAAAAATAAAATTACTAAATCATGATGAAAAAATTATGGACAGGAGCAATATGGATAAACCTTGCCTCTATTTGTGCTTTAGAAAATTTTTCCTCAGTTTAGGAATTCCAGTCAAACTATAAAGATACGTTCTAGAAAAAAAAACCTTTTTTACTTTAAAATAGTCAGATATAACATACACATGTGTACTCACATATATTTGTGTACCTGTATGCATACATTATTTTTATGTGCTTATTTTAAAGGTCCTATTTAAACAGGAAAAATATTTGATGACTTAGCCTGCCTGTGTCATGTCTGGGCCAAAACCACAATTTATGAAGGATTAGTTTGTTTTATAAACAGCTTTTCACGTATGAATCTCCATCTGTCCTCAGGGAAGCAGTGACATTGTAGGGAAGGTCCTGGTCCTGGGAGTTTCATTCATAAGGTCTCATTGCTTCAAGCTTGAGATTAAATTAACAGTTTGAGGAATGCTCATGAGGATGTGTTAAATAGGAAAATGATTCAGCATTCTTTTTCTGTGTGGGCAGAGGCCTTCATCTTTCTGAGTTCTCCAGAAAGAAAGAGATCATATTATTGTATTTGCTCTTCACATGACTAAAATGAGTCCCCATAAATAAGATCTAGCCTCAAAAAGCATATAGAATAAGAGGCAAGGAGAAATGATAAACATCAGGACAGAAAGATTAAGTGAAAGTTTCAGTAGAAAACTGTAAGATTTGCCAGACTAAGTATTCCTTTTTGCTGTTGCCTGTACATGTTTTAAATTGTCTTTGTAAAATATTTTGCACTCTGTCCTATTCCCAGGATTCCTGCAGATTCCTCCCCTTTTCTTCAAAATCTAACCCAGAGATGACTGAAGAGCCAGCAACAAAGCGATGCTTGAGGCAATGCAGTGTGACAGGGAGAATTTATGCACAACAAGAGAACCGTTAGGTCATACTCAAAGTTCCCATTATTGACTAAGAGCCTTACAGCAGCTCCCAGCTCAATCCCTTGAAAAAACTTCAAGCGAACCTGGGGTACCACAGCCACCCCAGAGTGGCTTCAGACACAATTTTAGAGTAAAATTGCCTCTTCACATTACAGTGGCTGATATGAGGCCAGAGGAATCTTAATATACCTTGATGGAAAGAAACCCCACACCGAACACTAATGCCTAAGTCTAAGGGGGTTTTGCTTCTGTGTTGCTAAGGCTGGAAATACCGTAAAAACCTACATAAAAGCCGTCCAGTACATATACATATACGTGTGTGTGTGTGTGTATAGAGAGAGAGATATAGAGAGATATATAGACATATATAGAGATATAAAAAGAAGCCCAACAGCAGTAAAAGAAAGCAAGCAGCACATGGTTGCAGGAAGTCACCAGGAAGAGAAAATGGAAACAGAATATCTAATAAAACGGCTAAAATCAAAGGTCTGTTTTCTTTGGGATGGATACCTCACTGTAGCAACAATCTAACCCAGCAGTTGTGACAGATGCTCCAAGAAAATTTCTCTTAAAATACTGAACCTCGGGGGGGGGGGGGGGGGGGGGGGGGGCAGTCCTGGGACAGAAAGGGTGTGGTTGGAGGGGCTTTTTGGTTGGAGGGGGACAACATTAGAAAAATGTGACAGTAACAAAACTGCACTTCTTTTAGCACCCAATTAAAATGTACTTTAACAGCAGGTTGGTGTCAGGAGTTGTTAAATACAAAGTATCAGCTGATTTGTTATGAAATTCGAGTGCTGCTGACAGCTACTTACGCAGCTGAGGGCTGGAGAAGGGTGTTAGGCTTTCAAAGGGTGAGGATGAGAGACTCTATGTAATAAAATGCAATTTTTCCCAGACATTAATCACGAAGTATCTTCTGTTGGAGAAGCCACATTTTGCCTCCTTGATTTACTGGTTTAAGTAATCCAAGACTGATAGGAAGTGTATCCTGTATATCACCCAGCCATCAGGAAAACTTGGAAGTTGCCTAGGTGCTTTCTCCAGTGCTGACTCAACAGTTCCTGATTAGGAGGAAAATAAGTGGCATTTAGCAAAATAAGTGGCATTTAGCAAAAAACTGGTTGTTAGACTGGGAACCTACTTGTAACTAAAAGTTCTCACTCTCTTTCCATTTGAATCTTCCCAGGCACATTCGGCTCCCTCAAGTTAGATGAGCAGGTTTCCAGGTAACATTACGGACTGTTTCCTTTGGCATATTAACAAAAGAATTTTCACAAGCTGAGGACAAGTGCTGTAGGAGTTCCATGGCACCATGGATCAGCACCACTTTAATATACATCTTTAGTAACCAAAGAGAGGGTTGCTCCATTATAGCATCTGAATTACTCCTATAAGACATACAATTTTAAAGCCTATTTTACCAAAGCAGTTGGTATTTCTTGATTATTATTTTTTTTTTTAATTTGGGGAAAAGTGACATTCTGTGACCATAAAATCTGTCATTTTGATATTCTGAACAAAAAGTTTGTTACTTGTATCAAAGTATTTTCCTTTTGCCTTTAGAAATTTTAATTGCAATAACTTTTTAGGCATTTGAGATAAACATTAGGAATTATAAAGAAAGCCATGTTCACTTAATATATATTCAAGCATAGTGACTTTGGTAGTGCAAACCTTTTGCAGCCTTCAGTACAGTTAACACTGCTCTTCAGTCATACACAGAATATGTTTGATCATATACCAGCCAAGTCAGAATCTTTAATAAGCAAATGCTAGAGTAACAGTTTAGAGCAGCAGTGGCCTGATTTTAAGTTCCAGTAGTTGCTCAGATGAGAAGAGCTCTATTTTCTTGATTCTTCTCATTTCTACAATATCCAATATCACAGACCAACAGCAGTTCAGGAGCACTGTGCCTGCTGCTGGATTTGTTCTTGTGAGAAACTTTCTCCATGTGACACTCCTTAATGAGATTTTCTTTTGGATTATTATTGTCTTCTTGCCCATTTATTATGATTATCAAACATATTCAAATTTCTCTTTCTTTTTTCTACTGATATATTTATCAAACAAATCTATTTGTATTTAAAAAAGAATAATCCACTGGGCCTGTGCCAAACCATACCCTACCATTTCTTAGTAGAACCTAAACTAACACTTCAGATTAAACTGAGTTTAAAGTTCTCGGCTCTCGTGTTCACTGAAAAGAGGGAAATGATTTTATGATCACAGTAACTAAACTCATGGAAAGGTAACATGAAACATCATCCTAGCATTAAAGCACAATTACTTCAGAGAACCTTCACAGAAAAATGTTTTGCATTTCATATAAATATATATAGCTTTATTATAAACTGGCAAAGAACTTTTGTATTGTCCTGTGATACACTGAAGAAACTGCTCACGTAGTGTGTTTGGTATCTCTGAGCAGCTGAACAGTTGAGTTTAACTGAGCTTAGTGATATCGTTTTTCCAGCAATCCATCTTATTTCCATTTTACTAAGTTATGTACTGGGAAGGAGTGAAAAATATTAAACTTAAATGTCAAGTAAAAGTTAATTCAATACTATAGGACATACTATAAGGATTTATAGGTTATTTATACTAGGAAAGAAAACTGAATTTCTTCATTGTATGTTCACATTGCAGATAGTGATGGAGTTAAAATATTTTCTTGTTTATATGGTAAAAAATAATAAACTCTCTAGATCTCTTCTGCCCTGACAAAGAAGAGACAACATTAAACATGTTTCCAAACATGATGGTGAGTTAAAACAGGTTAAAATGAGTGTCCATTCTGGGCACAAACCTGAGCTGGATCTTGGTAAGCTGGAATCAATGCAGTGCTAGAGACCTTTACAATAAGGTGAGCTTTCACTAGGGAGCAGACAAGAACATAACTCATTCTGTGCTAGAGAGAACCCAACAGTGCCATCTTACAAATAAGACACTGAAAAAAGACCATATACCATTAAAAAAAAAAAAAAAAATGCTATAACACTTCTCAGAAGTTGTAGCATTATCCTTCAATATCATCCAAGATAATCTGTGGCCTTGCAGACAAACTGCCCAGGGATACTGAAGAACTTTTCTCCTCTCATTAATCTTTAAACTCCAACCTAGGTGTATTCACAGACAATGTATAGCCATTGTGCTGCTGTCATTTTACCTTAAACTGCTCTGCCCACGTTCAGGGTTCATTCCCTTCACACAGCTATAGAGGCCAGGGCATAAGATTTTCCTCTGGTCAAAAACATTATTCTACCCCTCCTTGATTCAAAAATACCAAAAATTATGTTTAGAAGCAGTCTTTATCACAGGATGAATGATGAACAACAATTTTATTAGGCAATCTGCTCTTTTTCTCCAATCAGAATTGTTTTCATTAACACATTTGAAAAGATGCCAATCTTTAAGTAAGCTTAAAGATTAAAGAAATAGCTTTATGTAAACATATTATTTCATATCTTGTAGTTTGAAGTAGTACAAAATTCTTAGCTTGAGTGTCTTTTCTTTTTGCAAGCATGAACATCTATCAAAAGAGCCACTTGCCCTTTTCTAGCATTTGGAAACTATTACTTTTCACACCAATTTTTCCTTCAATTCAGAAGTGTTAAACAGTGTTCATGACATTCAAGTAAATTTCCTTTGAATCCAGTACAGGCAAGATTTTAGTTAACCTCCCCAGAGAAAAGTTACATTAAGCAAGAAAGAAACTTGCTGCATGGCTCCTCTGGAGAATCTGCCAGGGAAACAAACATGGAAATCAAGAGCGAAAGCTCTTGAAAGGACATCAGGAAGGAAATTTGGCTGAGGACTGCTCCTTAGATGCTCACTGTCGTGGCAGTCAGTTAACCTGTGATGAGTATTATGAAGCATTCTCCTTGTGACAACAGTTATATGGCCTCATGTTAAATGTGCAAATAAATATACATACTACAGACAAGTATTTGAGTGTTTTGAATAAGATCACAACCATCTTGCTTGCAGATCCATAATGAAAGAAAAGACCTTCAAGAGAAAACTTTTAAAATAGGCACGCACACACACACACAAAACCACAAAAAAACAACACCAAAAGAATTTCTCTAAATTATTCAAACAGAATTCCCATTAACTCCTTAGACATTTCTAAGTTCAACCCAATTTTCATGTCATGACTTAAGCCAACAAAAAAATCATAAAAGCAAAATACTCAAAAAGAATCAACTCTAAACATACATGCCACAAAGCTCCTGAGCACTCTCGGTTTTACAACAGCCAAATTTGTGTTCTTACCACCTGGCCTGTCCCACCATAAGCCCATCCACACAGCTGGAAGTTTGCTCCTACAACATTTGTGTAATGCAGTGCTATACTACACCTAAACTGCACTGCCTCCCATCAAGCAAGTGAAAAAAAATGTCTTCCTAACAAATCAGGGGTTTATTACCACCTCAGGGTATTAGTTCTGATGACTGACTATATTCACCTGAAACTTCCTTTCCCCTCCTGTTATTCACTATACGATTTTGCTACTTCTGTACTACATTCTTGGAGTTTCCTAACTCTGCATTTGGCAAAAGCTCTGGGAGGCCCATAGGGGCTGCAAACCCAGACTTACAGAACCACCTAACAAAAATCAGTAACAAACTGCTTTCACCAGACCCCTTGTAAGTCTGAACACTGAAGAGAGGTTTCAGGATGGATTATATTAACATGTTCAGGTTCCTCATTAAATAGAGAAGTGAAGAAAAAAAAAGTTACAAGATCTACAGGCAGAGTGGGGTGCCGTCAAAAGAGTAATGTCTTACAATCTCTACAGCATTAGAAGGTTTTTATGCAGAGGGTCGTGCAGGAAGGAGGAGAATGTTTCATTCAATTTGAGTCCCAGAATTAACCGTCAATACCTTGCGATCAAAAGAGCCACCCCTGTTCCACACCTGAGTCTACTCTACAGACTTCTTAGCGGCACACCACACAACACAAGGTGGAGCGAGCCTTCCCCCATGCAGGTGAGAAGTCTTCCACACTGACACTTTTTTTCCCCTCAGAGGGTCATATCTCAGTTTGGTGAGCAAGTTTAAAAAAAAAAAAAAAAAAAGAAATGCTTACTTGTGAAAAAAGAGTATTGGAGGGAGTTTAACTACACAGATAGTCAAAAGTGGATTTCTTTGGGAAGAAAATGCTGGAAATAGCTGGGTCTGCCTCCACAGGCTTTCTGGGTAGTTCGTAACAGAGTTGTACAGACATGTCTGGGTTTTCAAGAAGAGCGGCCTGTGAGAGGCCCTCAGAAATGTGGTATATTCCAGGTGCACTGAGACTGATAAGTGAAACAGAACATTTTAAGTAGAATGAAATATTATAGAAGCAAGCAATCACCATCACCTGTTTACTACCCAAACATCCAGTTCTCATCAAACAAAATCACGGGGCAATTATTATTTTTAAGGAAAAGCTTTGTTTATATTTTATTCTTAAAAATGCCACCAATTTTAAGATTCACATTTTAAAATAAAATCAGGAGCATATTACTTTGAGATTTCTGATCCTACAGAAAGTGAAACTCATGAAACAAAACTAGATATCCATCTATGCATCTTAAGATGATCATTTCAAGAATACCACCAGGTTTTGCCCTTTTTTTTTTTGACATTTAAATTAGAACCCAGTAAATGTCACGTTTTTCGTATTTAATATTAATACAGTCAACATTTTTACTTATTTTCCACCTTAATTGTTCTCTTTGTAATTCTAATATGTGAAATAAAACCTATAAACTCCTAATTATCAAAATGTATAGTGGAAACATACCCACTGTAGAATTAATTCCCAACAAGCTGAATTCAATGAAACAATTCCACAGATTAGCCAAAAGCTATGAATTAATAACACCTTTCAAATCATTATAGTGCTGGGGTTTTTTAAAAAAAAAGTCAACAGAGTCAGAATATTTCCTCTAATAAACAGGACGTTCTGTAATGAAAACCCAATGTTTCTTGATATTTTCCATTTCAGCAGAAATGTGGTAATAATTAGTAGGAAAAAACTTTCTCTTCTTTCTCATATCTATATAAGCACCTTTGAATATCAAGGAAGCTCTCATCAACGCTTCAGCAAGCCTCAAATTACCATCTGAGTTACTTACATGTCAATACTTGCCCATGCAGGAGGGGGACTGAATTAACTCTATATGATCCAGAGAGCATAAATTCAGTCTAACCCATTGAAGGTGTGACAGTTCACACCAAAGACTCTGCCCGAGGCTGTTGCTCTGCTTTAAATGTATCAGTCTTGATGTATCATTTTACAAATATGTTACAGAACATTTTACATATATGCTTGTACATGCCTGAACACGTATACATATACACACACACAATTAAGCCTTAACATTATTTATGTAACTGAGCACTCATCAGGTATCAATATTCTAATGTGAAAAATATCAGGAAAAAACCCCTATCTGCTCGAATATTAATTTGACAAGAAACTTGTATGATAACTCAGTAATATTTTACATAAATCACAGCAGTTTAAAAAAAGCTATGACACATAATTGTATTTGTCTTACCTAGCATTTTTACAGCTAGGCAGTAAGAATAAATGTTACAGATATAAATAGCTTGCCCTGTGTAGATAGAAATGCTATAATGAAAGTAAAACACTAAAATGCTGCCATTTTCACATATTCTCCACTTCTCTAAAAGAGAAAGAATTTGTTATCTGATATTCCCCATGGGATGCCAATGGTAGTAATGGCATACTTTTTGTATCGATCACCCATCTCCCATTGGAGGAGAAATAATAAACACTAAGACTGATGACAGGTTTATACGAAAGCAAACTCTTGCACATAAACAGAAACAAGTTCCTTGAAAATATTCCAGTCCTGACAATGCAGCTTGAAAGATAATTTTCCCATTTCATGAGGCAGTTCTCCATCTTCTGTACCGGCTACTGATATAACCTCAAAGCCTACAACACCTTCTTCAATTCCACTACCATTTATATTTAGATTTCAAGATCTTCTGCAAAAAATGAAGTTGTTATTAATTTCAGGAAGTTGCAAAGCCCTTTTTTAATAAAGCGCACAGGTATAAGCATTTGCTGTTCCCCCAGCAGAAACATTTAACTTCACAATTCACAAAACAGAAAGTGAACACTCCTTTAGTCTTACACTAAACTTTCTGACATAATCCAGGCTTCCTTGAGTCTCAGTTGTTTATGTAAGTTCTCACTCATTCAGATTTTCATAGTCCACAGCTCTGACTACGTGGCAGCCATTCACAGCTGCCTCTGACACACAAGCTACCTGACTTCAGCTGCACCCCTCTAGATGGTTCACATTCATTCCACTCTACAATTTTTCATTTATTGCTCAAAAATAAAAACTTACTTCCAATCAGCTCTAGTATCAGCACTTTAACCCACTTGCTGTGCTGTTCAGCGAGCATCTCTATACTTTCTCCAAACCTTGCTCCCTCTTTGGAGGAACGACTCCAAAAGCTATTTCATTGTACTCTATTATATCCTACTCACAACCTCCATTTTGTTATGATTCTTATCAAAATCATTCAGCAGCTTTGTCTGCTCGTTGCCTCCCGTTCTGGCTCAGTTCACTGACACTTCTATCTCTGTCATCATCACTTTCATATAAGCAAGTATATCACAGAATACTTTAGAAAAACCCTTACTAATTTTTAATTGGTTCATTTTAATATTACAACTGTGGCTTTTATCAGCCTTAACAGAAGAAAGCAGCAGGTCAAATGCAGGGAAGATGTACCCTTTTACTTGGATTGTAAACCTTTTGAGGCATGCAGCAAATTTGCATTATCTCCCTCATACATCTGAATCTGGACCTTTGATTTAACATTATGATAATAAAACTAAACAGTAGTTACATACTAAATATTCAAGCAGCACCATCTAGCTGTTCAAAAATTAAAGCTGAGACTGTGGGTATATAGTAAGGACTAGTTCTCTATGATTCAGAATATAAACACGTATTTCTGGTGGAGAAACATATATCTTCATGGTTCTTTGATGGGGAGGGTGCAGCACACTATTTGTCAGAGCCATTAAAAAATCACCAGGAGCTGAAGGCATGCAGCCTGCCTTCGCACTGGCTATAACCAGGAACTGCCCAGTGCGGTGGATCTTCACCTCTTTTCTCTCTAGGCACCACATGTGTCTCCTGGAAGCCATCTTATGATAGGGTCTGATTAGCATCCAGATTGTCTTAGGAACCAATATAGAAACATATAGCTTTGATTATTAATAATCAAAACACACACCTTTTTGTATTTTCTGGAAAACACCACAGTGTATCCGTCATTTCTTGTTAGTATATAAGCAATCCTACTAGTACGAGTTTGTGATTAATATATAACTGTACATCTTTAGCCAATATCATTACCATCAATTTCTAATGTCTATCAATATATTTGCCTCAATATACCACACACTGTAAGACATTTTACTGATCTTCAAAGTTACCAAATTTGGAGGCATATTAACACAACAGAAAGCACAGACTTCGTCATTTACAAGGGTGATCAGATATTGTTAGAAAAGATTACATGGAACTTTTTGAAGTATTATACAGACCTATCCTGAAATAAATGACCCCAATAAACATACCTACAGCTATAGAAAATGAACGATCCTGCAGAGTTTTGTGACTTTGCTCTTTTCAGCATTGCAGTCATGAGACAGTATGAGGTTTGTCCCCTTTCCAGAAAAAAAAAAAAAAAAAAAAAAAAAAAAAAAAAAGGTTGGTAGAATAAGAACAAGATGAGCACTTCATTTATATGCTGCATTGAGCAGGCTTAGCCAAGGTGACATTTGGTTTCACTTGAATATTTTTTTTTTAAAGTGCATCACTTTACAATGAGATTTACAAAAATAATTTCACAATTACTGTGTCATAAGGATTTGGCACAAATAATGCATTTTAAACACCTTTAACCATCTTAAGCAAAGAATACTGACTTGTCCACTTCAGGCTCTGCTTTACTTTGAAATTATTTAAATTACTATTTTTTAAGCTTGCCTGGTTACGTATTCATTTGTTGTAATAGAAATTTTCTTCTAGAAGTGGTCCATACTACTTACACAATAACAAAGGAAAAGGAATAGCTAATATCTCACTGTGACCTTGAAACCTGGAAGGAAGTAGAATACATTTAAATAATTCAACTGTGCATTGCATCTAAAGTGATCATTACATGTCTTGCGTTTTGAAAATGCTGAACTGTTGTAAAAGCTGATTAGATTTTTGGTAAGTAAATTCTGTCTGCTTCCACAGAATAGTCCATTGACTGCTGTTACACAGGTCTTTCCAACTACACCATAATATGTCTGAAATTTAAATATATGTACATAATATGCATACAGATATGCATACAGTGCCACACTAACATGCATATGTTTCTATATTCAAAAGCAAAAACTTTATTTCAAAAGCCAAATTATTGAATGATGGTAATTCACTTGCCCTGCTCTATTATCTTCACACTCAAAGGACTTAGAAGTCCTCGCAAAGAAATGTCAGCTAAAGCCGTCATGAAGTTTGTGCTCACCAGGTAAGGAAAGAGCCATCTCTCTACAATAAAATGATTGTACACTGCTTTACCAAGAAAATACAAGAAATGTGCATTTTTATATTAAACAACCCGTTGTACTAGATTGCCCGTAGGAGGCTTGTGACTGCAAGCTAACTACGATGACCAACTCTTTCCACAAAGGTCCTGGCACCGCTGAGGGAAGGTGGCACCTCACCACAGCCCGGGGCGGCCTCGGGAGCAGGGGACCCCGCAGCAGCAGCCACCTGCGCCGCAGCGCTCAGGGTTTGCTTCCGAGCTGCCGGGAAAGGATGGGCAGCACAGACACCCTCACAGACCCCAGCAAGGGGTCTGGGCTCAGTGGAAAAGGGTCTTTTCATTTCACAAGTTCTAGCAAGGCTTTTCACCAATACGGATTAAACTACTGAAAATGTGAGGCCACCCCTTTCTCTCTAAAACTGAGCTCAAGTCAACATTTCAGATAAACCTCACCGGTTGGCAAGTACAAGCCTTTGGGCAAACCGAAGAAAGAGGTAATCCTTACAGCCCGTAAGTGATTAGTGCCTGCTGTTTTAGTTTTTTTCAGCAGCACCTTCGGCTTAAAAGGTTCCTTAAAAGGGTAATAGATGTATAAATTTTCCTCAGCTAGCCCCTCCTTAAGATCCCCCAACTGACATCTTATTCCCCAGAACATGCATCCTGAACACCCCCACTTTCTTAAAGCACCTAATATTCCACCTGCTTGCAGCTCTGGGCTTTCATGCTGAGCCACACAGAACCGTAGGAAAGCCAAGGCTGGAAGGGACCTCTGGGAGTCACCTAGCCCAGCTCCCTGCTTGTAGCAGGTCCAATGGGATCTGACTGCCCAGGCAAGTTTTAAGTATCTCCCAGCATCCAAAAGTGAAACTGCTTTATTGGAAAAAAAAAAAAAAATGACTTGTGTGAGATACAGGACTGAATGGCAAATAATAATATACCAACGTGAATAATCCAGACAAAAAGTGTTTTAGGAATATAAAAAGCCCTTGGTAGCACCATGTTTGGTATCTTTTTACTTCCTCACAAAGTGAAAAGCACCACTTCAGCTCCGTTGACAGAAAGCAAATTATTTTGTTGATCACCATTATCAGGCATTGAAGGATGACATTTTCTAGCAGCTAGGAGAAGAGTACGGAGGAGTTCAAGGAGGTGACAGCATGGCTGATCTTCTAATAAAAGCTGGCAAAACTTTCTTCTCTATAAGTTTCATGTAGAGCAAAGAGTATCTGTTAGAAAGACCAAGAAACCACAGAATGGTAACTCTGCGCAGCATGGTTCTCCTGCATAATTAATATTAAAACTGAATTTTCACATCAGTATAGTAACTTTCCATGTAGAAAGTCCTCTCCCTGCCAGAGAAGAGGGTAATGTGTTCATTGTCAGTCCTGAAAGTGAGGGATAAATTCTTGAGCAAGTTGCAATGCAAATACTGTTCATGCACATATCTATACTGATGTATATATCATACACATCTATACTGATGTATACATCATAGGTACAGATGGTGTGAATAGTATATAATGACATGGAGCACCTGGGAATTTATGGCATTGCAGGTAATTAATAATTCCAAATGAAAATTAAGACATTTTATTACCTGTCCTGAAATAATGCAAAACTGTGAAGTATCCTCCAGTCTGAAAGCGTGTTTCACAACAGTTTTTGCATACATTCCTTTTACATATGTAGGTACGTTCTTAGCTTTTGGATCCATCTCTTATTTTGACAACATCATTTGTTGTTCTAGTTTTCCAGAAATTAAATACTTGATTTTTAAAAAATATAAAATCCTAGTTTTCATTTCTCTTAGTAATGTTTTCTTTCTTACAAGTTCATACAGACACTTAAAATTGTACAATGTTTAATCACCAGTTTGTTGACAGGTACAGTATCTTTCTCAAATGTCACAAACTGAGAAATCTCAACTAGCAGAAATGACCCTATTGCTTTCTAGAAGGTTGCTCTTGTAACCTAAATAACTCCCCTTTCCTTCACTCCCCCATCACTCGAGTGTTAGTTCAAGGAGAGAAGCACTGGTATAATAATTTCAATTTTCAAAGATGACCTACCAAATAACCAGTCACTGACTTCAGTACCTCCACTGAAAAAGGTTCCAAAGATAAAAGCAACTAATAAAGAGCATGAAAATGTCAGCGTAACCTCATATACAACATTTTGTGAGACAGATGCTTTGTCCCACACAGTCAAAGCAGCACTGAGCAGGGTACTGTGACTGAGCTTGGAGGCCAGATCAGATTCAACAATCCAAGCATTTTTGCATCGATCCAGTAGACTAAATTTACTAGTGATCTATGCCAGTTTTTATCTAATTTAGGATAAATCATTCTGCTTTAAACAGTTTACACTTACTCAGGGTATTGCAACTGTATATACAGGCACACTTTTGTGCCAATGGAGATGATTTGACCATATTAATTAACACAGGATACAATCTTATCCCCAAAAAAATCAATTCTTAGTGAGGTGACATAACCTTATTGACCTCAGTACTGGTTTGCTGGGATGATAACCAATTTTGGATGAGGAGAGTACTCCAAGAAATCTCTTGGGTTTGGTCAAATCAAAATGTTTAGTTCAAACAAAGCCAAAAAAACCCCAAAAACGGTCAGGCCTGTTTTGTTCCTACTGGTACAAAGTCATGATCAGCCTTTCCAAAGATGTTCTTCCTTATAATAGGGGATCCTCAAGACTCCCGGGGCTGTCTTTATGCTTCCAACACTGGTTCCTGGCTGCAGCCAGGGAATGGGCTTGGGAGAATAAGGCACACGTGCATCATCCAAGTTCAACCACTGCAACACATCTCCTTTAATTTACTTGCCCCTATCCCAGCTGTTGATGTAGATGTGATTTTTTTCCATTATTTAATACTTCATCCGAAATTTATCTTGTTTACTAATATAAAGTGATGTTGTCCAAGGATAGTTCAAGATAAATCTTAATAAGTTCTTGCCAGCAGTTACAGGGCAAAATGTGCAGTAACCATTTTTGAGTAACTTCTCTTTCCTTCCCCAGTATTTCACAGCACCATCAGGGACATACTAGTGACTGGATGAAGGAGGTACAAGAAGTGTCCATGGTGCCTGAGTGAAAGCAGTCGGAATAGCTTTAATGGAAAGGAAATCCATTCTAGCTTGAGAAAAAGCATAAAGATCATACCAGTATATTTTACCCTTCACCTTGCAGACTACCTCAATAAAGAAAAACCTAGTAAATAAACAAGGTCCCTGAAAAATACTGCCATTTAAAAAAATAAACACCACAGTGATCTATCTTTTCTTCAACAAAGAAACCAAATGAATCAAAACCACCTGCTGCCTTTGGTCTTACATTGGAAAAATCATTGGGTTTCACCCCTGTGGAATATTTCACAGGAAGGTAAATTTTCCTTCCCACTCATTTACTTAGGCACTCAGCCAGCTCTAGGCTATCAGGCACACAGCCTACACAGATTATGAATTACAGAATAAACTCCATCTCCTTTCACTCTATGTAAATACAGATTTATTGCTTTTATGTGTTGGCTGCAGGTGTTTAAGCTACTGTCAGTTTTAATTCATGAAAAGACAAACATGATCTCTGGGTTCATTTGCCTGTGTCATTGACTATCATTTACTTCAGAGGACACTTCTGTAGGCCTCACCTTTGCCATTCATAGCAGAAAATCTGTAAATATAGAGTCTTGAAATTATGCCTGAAAATACTGTTCCTTTTTGAGAGTCATATAAAATAAGCAAAAAGTGCTGAAGTACATTGATTGATAGAAGTTGTCATTTCAAGCTGAAACAGTGCATTGTAAGAACCTGACATATACCACTTTTCAGTATCTTCAGTAGAAGACAGACTTTGTTGCCAGTATTCAAGACTTCTGAGATGAAAAAAGCAAAGCAAATCCTATTCTAAGTTGCAAAATGCAAAATTAATTTTCAAATGAGATGAAAATACAGCAATTCATAGCATAATAGGATAAAACCACTTGAATGAGTGATATTTTCACAATTATGCACACATTTGCAGGCAGGTAGGAAACAGGATGGAGGTAATCACATACCTGACATTCAGTGCAGTGAATCACGAGGAAGCAATTTGCTTATGCTTGTGCACTGAAGAACAAGTGGTTAGTTTACTGACTTGCTAAGAAAAAAATCACTGTAACGTAATTTAACATACTACATATTTTCTATTAGTAAATAACATTTCATGTGTATTTAATAATTTATTTCTCTTTTTTCAGATGATAAATCCTGATTTATACAAATCACTAGTGTCCTTAATTTCTCTAGAAGCCAATTGCCTACAAGATATCAGTATGAATTACATGATGTTGTGTAATTATTCAGTTAAATAAAAAAACCTATTTGGCCAAATGGACTAATGTCTTGCAGCTACATCAGGACAGGTATTATCACTAGCACTTAATGACTCTTGATTATCATAATGCAAGTATGATATTAAATTAAAACAACATGCTTGCTTCCAGGAGGTCACACGAAAACAGCTGGTGAGGTTATGCTTTGGTTCCTCTGCAATATGATCACTAGTTTGCTGGTGAAATCAACTTAACACATTAACATACATGTTTCTTTGTGATATCTTAAGGATCTGTATCCTTCAAGCATGTCTTCAATAGACAGAAACAACAGTGTCCCTTCCCTTGTCCTCATTATTTGGGCACCACCACTGCTTCAATATGCAGTATTTTTAGAGCAGTGATGTCTAAAGGTGCTAATGATCCCAATTTCCATAAGAGGACATTTGTCTCCAATTAGCATCAAGACTCAAATAAACATTTATGAAGCTAGCACCTCAATCTCTGAAATCCCAGATTTGTTTCTCTCCTTTAGTTTGCGCCCTGAAGGCCACCACCACAAGCACATGTAGGTCACACCAGTCCCCCCTCCTCTCAAACACACAGAATCCTCAGGGACACCATGACTGCAGATTGTGATTCCAGGTATTGCTGCAGTGACCTTGCCTGCTGCAAACTGGCCAGGTTTTTGATTGTTTGTGCTTCTGCCAGCAAGTCCCAGCCCAAGGACCAGTAACCATTCCCAGCAGAGGCCCCAGCACCAGTTTGTTTCCCATGCCGCTCCACAGCACTCTTTGCCCATCTTGGCCTGTTCTCTTTGACAAAGCCTCCTTTTCACGAGGAGGTCTGAATTCCAGATGCTACCAGAGCAGCAGAAGTGATGGAAAATACCATTTGCAGGATGGCCTTGATCCCCACGCAGACTTTGGAAAACAGGCTACTTAATCAGGAGATCCTGATCCAAACCTCCTCTAACAAGCCTGGCCTAGGACAGCCCCACTTTCTCCCTTGCAAGCAGAGGCGGCAGCGGCAGCATGCTTTTCCATTTCACCATGAAACAGTGACCAGGAAACTTCATAAAGAGCACTGCCTCTTTTATACAGCATACTGCCCTGGCTGTATGGTGGGGCAGGGACATTAAGGGTTGTTGATGTTTGCCAGAAAGGCCTCTGCAGAAGTTGTACAATACCCATTGCCAAGGTAGTCTTCATCCAGAGTGCGCCCAGCTCTCTACAGCCGGCACAAAATGTGAATATAAATGCAAAGTAAAGGAAATAAAGCTCACTCCATGGCTCAGAAAATTATGAGAAATAACCAGTCAGATATACTGTGTTGTTTATTAACATGCACCCTATGACTCTAGTAGAATCATGAAATAAAGCCAGCTTTTCAGCCCTGCAACTCCAACCTCTAACCCTGAACAGGTCATAATCAGTCAACTCACACCCTTCAGATCTCATTGTAAATAATTCCTGCTGGTTAGCCCCAATCCTTCTCCCAACCTTACAGGACTTGCAGAGGCCAGCAAAGAAATCTGATTTACAGAGGTGGCTCCAACCCTTAACAGAAATACAAGCTTTTCCACCCAATTACCCCAAAATGATTTTACCCATCTCATAATTTGCCATAAACCCAGTCTTAAGCTAACCTCATCCTAGCTCTGCAACCTTAGAAGAATCCGGGAATCAAAAATATTTAACCTTTTACAAGATACTTTGTAGGCATGAGCCTACAATTGCACTTCTCTAAATTTTAACCCTAACTCAAATTTTCATCTTCATTTTGCCATAACCAACTGCCAGCATATACCTAGCATTAAACATTAGCCCATTGTACTCTGGTGGGACAGCTCCATCCTGGCTTTACAGACTTGCAGGATCCAGTAATGAGTCAAGTCATTAAATCCATACTACCCTTCTCCCTTACCGTCCTAACTGTCGTCTTAAAAAGAGTACAATGAACACTACTTGCAGAAAAAAAACCCAATACCTGCTTCCTATCTCAGTCCCGCCCTAGCATTTTGATTCTGAAAAGCCTCGATAGACTAAGGGAGAGATAAGTAGTTTACAAAGAATTCTGAGACTTATGGATCACAGAAAGGGAAACGTTTCAAATGGAGATTACGGTTCAGAGCTGTAGGAGCTGAAGCACTACAGTTGTTGCTGTGGTAGTAACATAGTAGGAATTGAATCTTAGGTAACAAGAGGAACTGAACAGTGCTGCCATTCACAAACTCTTTATAACAACTCTGAGGCTCTAATACACTCCTGGGCTATACAGCTAAGCATGACAACACTAAGGTCACATTTAGAGAGAAGGATTCAAGAATTCAAGTTCTTTATAGTACAGAGGACCTACTTTCCTTCCCAACTTACATGCAATCTTTAAATCCTAAATTAAATTTTAAAAATGCAAAATTTCAAGACTATAGTGTGGGCACATACAGAATTACCAAACCAGATGATTACATTCATAAAAAGCTTTTAAATAAATCATGTTCTCTCAACTAGACTTCTTCCACCTGATTGCCAATTGTGCATTAAATGTCAGTCAACACATCAGAGGTAATAAGCCTGACCCTCCTGGCAGGCTTCCCCAGTTTCTACTGAGTCTGCCTGCCCATCCTGCAGCTGCTCCAGGACCTCCCCATCAGGGTGTCTCATAGGGAACCTGAGGGATCTGCTATGACCGACGCATCCTGCTGATCTTGAACAGTAAGAGTCACTTCTGCCTGTCTAAATTTGGGACAAAGAAATAAAGTAGAACATGTACAGTAAGCAAAGAACAGTGGAAAGTCACCAGCTAGAAGAGTGAGAATATAGATGGGACTAAGAGGACAGCAAGCAGAGGGAGCTGACAAGACCTGGCAGACTGCAATCAGAGTCCTCGTGGTCAGTGTTTCTCCTTGGCAGCTGTCCCCAAGCTACATCACCTGTCTGCTGCTTTAATAAAAAGAGAAAGAGAAGTTCCCTGTACTCTTGACAGCATCTCATTACTTAAACATAAACTCAGTTTTACTTGTGTGGGAAGTAACAATGCAAAATTAAAGATCCTGGCAGCACTGCTGATGGACTCCACATCGAGCTTGGAGGAGGTGCTCAGATTTCCACATGGAGGTGTTTGGCATCAGAAGCTTGTCTGCACCTCCGTGGCCAAAACCCGGTACTTTTCATTCCGTATCTGTCATGAGTTCTTTTGACAAGCAGATATTGTAGTTTTCTAATCAGAGAATTCTTTATTATGACTCAGTATGTTATACATGAAACAGCTGTATCTTTTGTCTCTCAATAGGCAGCAGTATACCACAAAAGGGAGAGAGAACAATTTCTACTTCACTGAATAGCAGGTATGTTGTCACCTACATTTCTCACTTGAAGGACTTCTATGGGCAGATTTCCAGGATATTTTTTGGATCATTCTCAAGCCGTCATCAGACAGATCACCTGAAACCCAACCTTGTTATGCCAAGTAGTTTAGTTGGACAGTAATGTTATGTGACATATCCAAATTGCATGCAGGTAGTATTGAAAAGTTGAACCCAAAAAAACATAAGAGATGCTATATAATACTTGGCATGCCCACAAAAACGCACACTTGAAAACAGACAGCACTGTACCTGCAGGAACAAAGGAAAAATTCACAGATCTCAAGTGCCTAGATAGCACATGCCAAGCAATAACGATACATCTCTATCTTCTACTCAAACTTATTATTTATTTTTTCCTTTCTAAAATCAAAAATAAGTAAATATATTTAAAAAAAAAATCAGTTAGCCATAATGATGCATGTACAACTCTCAGTCAGCAAAGACTACTCCACTCACGCAAGACAGTCAGAGAAGCACAGTCTAAGGAGAAATTACTCCATCATGTCAAAAACCACTGTGAATCACACGAGAATATTACATCTTCACCAAGACACTACGAGATTGGTTATTTTTCTGTATATCATCTTCACCTAGATAAAAGCACACAAAGCCAGATCTCCAGCCAGTATAAATAAGCATAGCCCCCTTGACCCTAATAAAGTTAAACTGACATCTAAATGAGATTCCACATTATAAAACAATCACACTTTATACACATATATACACACACATAAATACACAAACTCCTAATTCCATCTTCATACAACATGTAACACCCTGGAACTAAAATGCTAATGAAAGATAATAATCTAAATGCTCTGCTGGATTTTGTGAAGAAAGAAGTTTTATTTCACTTTTCTGTATATTGAAATTGTATGCACTACTTTATATTGTCCAGCTAAAACCACCTATTTTTTACTCCATGCTTTTACCACAGATCACTCATTCCTCACACATTTCAAAGCATGAGCCAGTATTGTAGCAAACGTTCAGCGAAATCAAGGAACTAATCAACGCAGATTAGGTAGTGTTATTTAAAATTGCTCTACATTTTAAAATAAGTAACAGCTACGATGCAATTTTTAAAGATGTTTAAAACTCCGTGAAAAGAAACCTAATAGGACATAACCACCATCATTTAATTCCTCTTATTTCAGAAAGTATTTCCTAAGCATATTTCCCTCTTTCCCCCCCCAGTAATTAATCCACAATCTTTAGCTGGAGTTGTCATTAAAAATGTTTTTTAAAAAAAGCTATTAGAACAGGTTTAGTGTAGCCTGAAAAGCTCAAGCTCCACTTGTACAGAAAGCCACCTACTGTTAACCACTCTTACCAAAATTCGTGGGTCGTAGTGCTGACCACTTCAGTTCTGGCAGGCTGGTCTCCTACGGGTGGGAAGCCACGTCACCAAACGGGCTTCACTCGGCACTTGGGTATGCTGACCTTTTTTGTTTTTTTTTTCTTTTGCTAAAGTACTGAATCATGACCACGATTATAAACAGCATACATTTAGAGCAATATGATCTCAAGTTCTAACGGATATTTTTCTGAGAAAGGGGCAGGCAACTCCGGATGACTCTAAGGATGTCATGAGGTTATGCAGGGCAAAGATTAGAGAAGCAAAATTGTTGTAATATACAACTTCATTCTACAATCACTTAAGAACACAGCTAATTGAAGTAACTATAAGCCAACTGCAGTGGACTACTCATAAGTAAAATCACTTACGGTTGTAGAGCTGAAACCAAAATTATAGTATGATTTTAAACTGTTTAATTTTTCATTTATATTTCTGTTATGTGGACTTTTTTTATTGTGTCTTAATCCAGGAAAGTACTGACTATGCAAGCTTTTTTTTTTTTAATATTTGTATACTTGTACGGGGTGTGTGTTTAAACTCTTCACATTCTTCATAAATATATTTTACATGGCATCCTCTTCTTGAGCAGTTTTACAATAAAGACAAATTTTGTATCAGTATGAATTAGTTTTCTTATCTGTATTTGTTCTGGTCATGCCTTTTAAACTGTAGAGAGATGATTTTGTTATCCTGAATACTTGGCCCTTCTGTTTGTTTGTCTTTAACTCTTTAATTTTGATCTACCCAGAATCAAGCAAAGAGGAAAACAAAGATTTGTAGCTGTAGCAGTCTAAAAACCTCATCTTGGCATCCAGAATGCTGCTGTGCTTTAAAAGAGGTGACACAGAAGTCCTTAGCCAAAGCTGCAGTCTTGAAGAGCACCAAGCTCTTCACACAGTGAAGCCCAAGCTGACCAAGCCATGATGTAACAGTAAGCTAACTAGGTCACTATTCTGTTCAGAGTGTGTAAGGTGCATCCCATATAACCACTAAATGGGTGGTTCCTCTCAGGCTGGTGAGACACTTCAGGACACCTGCAGAAGTCGGCAGCTACAAAGAAAGTTGTTTTTCTCAAAGGTATCCACTGCAGGGTATTCTGCAGCACAGTGCACAGAACATACTTCTTTCTTCTAAGAGCTCAGTATTTCTCTCATCAAGAGCAGCAGAGACATCCTTACTTCGCAATTCAGCAAAGGAAAGGGAGTTATCATCTGCACCGCTTCATCTTTAAAATTATAGTTGAAATTGTTCCTTTAGGTTTATTTAGATATATTACTATCTTCTGTTAACCAAAACTGCACTTTAGCAAGTTAAAAATTCAGGAAAAATAAAACCCACTCCAGCCAAATGTTAATAAAGGGTCACAAGCTCACAGATTTGTTATATTTGCAAGAGTCTAGATGGATCTGGAAAACACACCAAGGTCTGTGATCCTCTTCCAGAGTTTTTACTTGCAGGTTCAACACTGTGAACTTCACATACCCATGTAGTTTCCATTTTCCATATGAGGAAAATTTCAAAGCAGCAATATCACCAGCAAAGCTGTAGGTCAATGAGATGAAAGAAATGGCTACTTGTGGTACTTTACAAAGATCCTCTAGCCCATACCCCTAAATTATTTTAAAGGAACATATATCTGCTTTGAGCAGTTGACAAAGTGCCCAGTGAGAATGTAAACACTGAAATTATTATTTCAGGTTCTGCCATGATTGTCAAAACTCAGGCTAAGCCACAGTACGTTTCCTAAGGCACAGTTTATTTCCATATGTATGCATTGAGACTGTCTTTCCCCAAGATGTATAAAAGAAGTTAATGAATTTTCCTGTGCATACCTGAGAGCCAAACTGTAGCTGGTGGAACAGCACAAGCACATCTTTGATTACATGCAACTGAATCTACTTGTAAACACAGTACCAGGGAAATAAATGAAGAAAAGTTATAAGAAAAACACCTGTGCAATCTCCAGAATAGGCACCCAAGAAATAAACTGCGTTTGACTCGGAAAACAACTGGATTTCTAAACAATACAGGGTTTAATTGGAGGAAACATTTCATTTCCAAAACAAAGGAAGGAATTCATGATAGATGTCTAAGCAAGACCTCTGCAGCTGAGTCAGAAAAGGCTTCATTATCTGCATTTTTCATCTTGTTAGACTAGTATTTTACATAATTAAGCTCTGCACCTGCAACAATCTTACAATCACTGCAGTGATTAGTCCAGCTGTATTTATATTTTGTGTAAAGTTGATTTCACTTCTGATTTCTTCTTTACATCCCAGCCTTAACAGTAAATTTACTTTGCAGAATATGACTGGGATTGGATTTGAGGCCTTCTGGTAAAATTAAACTACTAACAAACCATATTCAGAGAAAGTTGAACTAGGAAAAGAGACATGCTAAGAACTGCCCTTGGAAATCCTCATCTTGAAAGGGTGACAATGAAGAAACTGGCAAATTTATGAAGAAAGATGATATGCAAGACAAAGAAGAACACACAGTCTGGGAAAGCATTTAGCCAATAGTTACAAAAAGGCCTTTAATACCTTTAACATTACCTTATATGAAACCAATAAAAGAAATTATAAAGCCTACATAAGGAACAATTTCCATGTGTTTATAAAATGCCCAGCAGAAGGAAATCCATGTTGGAACACTTAATGACTATACTCAAGTACAGGAATAATAATTTTTGAATATACAGATCTGGTCCTTTCTAAGGTACCCAACTGTCACAATGAAAAATGTTTTTCTAATAGCAACTGCTTATTCCTTCCTCCCAGACAGACAGAAATCCCTCAATGGACTGTAATTCCCTTCACTTGTGTCTCCTGATCCTCTCCCTGTTTTCTCTGGTAATTCTCCTATTTTTCTCCTTGATGAAAAGAGCGAGTCTCTGGCCTAACAGCTGCACAATATTTTTGCATATTTGAACTCAAAACAGGTGTGATTAAATATTTCAGCACATAATTCTTCATCCTCTTAAGTCAATAGGATTAGCAGCAAGGATACAGAGCAGGCTTTTCCCTTCAGCTCTATGCTTTGCTTAAATTAGTCATCCCTGGTAATTTTTATAAGCAAATTAACATTACAATCACTTTTAACCCGCTAGCATTGTTCATGAAGTAAGAGGAGCTGGAAGGGCTAACTGATGACTTCAAATGCCCCTAAAAGCAAATACAGAGGCCAACACTTAAGAGAATAAAGAAGAAAAAAAAGAACAGAAGCTCTTCCAATGTCAGAGGTGCACTCAATCTACTTTTCCACTTTATTTCATGTTCCTCTTTTGCCTTCCCAACACATCTCTCCTATAATTTGTCTCAGAATTACTTGCTACAATTGTTGGTGATATTACAAATGAAAAATAGCACAATAATTAAATTCTGGCTCATCACAATTTTCCTTCTCCCTTGTTGAGAAGACAAACACACTTGATATCAATATAAGCTGATTTCAGACTAAATAAAAAGCAGCATAATACCCAAATCTTTGTCCACCTAAAGCAAAGTCTGTCACAACATGAAAAAGATAACATGGGAATCACATTTGCCACTATAAAACTTTAGTTCTAGTGCTGACTATAGAAGACACAGATCAAAAACTTGGAAAAACATCTATTTAAAAGAAACTGAGTGAGCCACCATAAATGCTTGAAGATGGAAAAAACCCAAACCCATTCAGCTTCTAATGCATTGGCAATTCAAGTGAATGCTTTATTTTATAAGTATTATTTCCAAATTGTCATACATTCAAGACTGAAATTTCAGCATCACCTGGAAAACTCACCTGTAGCACAAGAGTTTGTGCTAAGCATAGCAATGCTGGGTTTTGTCTTCAGTCTACCAGTCTCCCCTAAGCAACAGAGGGCTCTCCAGAACTTGGGGTTAGAGCCCTCCTCTGCTACAGAGTTCCTGTGTAACTTCAGACCTCTCACCAAGAAATGAGCTAAAGTACTTGGGCAATTTTCCTAAGCGTCTTTGGGGATTCACAAACCCCTCATCTAACTGCTTAAATGGCTCCAGCTCCTAAGCTTTGAGTCATTTACATGCAAGAGAGTTGCTCCCACATCCAGCTGTGACAGGGCCATCTGGACCTGTGAAGACCCTTCTGTATTGGGCAAGACATCAACCACTGCACATTTCTCTGCTGGTAAAACACTTCCATCTTCTCTCAGACTCTTCACTTCTGAGGTCAACATTAAATCGAGCTGACAGTCTTTATTGTAGAGAGTAGCTGTAAGGGCAGACAGGCTGTGGGGAAGAGTATGCCTTTACTGTAACAGTACAATACAAGTAGCAAGACAGGAGGAAGGAAAAATATCTGCAAGTCAAGCCTAAACCACGTTTCACTCAAATGCACTGATCTGTCACAGTCACTTTTCCCATTCATTCTCACGGGAAATTCTACCGGGGAGGACAGATCTTCGGGAAAGCCAAGTTACAGAGCTGTTAAAGTCAAGCCAGTTACGCAGCATATACCTCAACTGCCCCCCTCTCTCTGATCTTCAAGCACAAAACTGGGTTTTTAAATTCCTACTCGGACAGTGTGCTCTCCCTTTGTTCTTCCAACCATTTCAATTTAATTATTTCAGGAAAAGGGCAAAACGTGCCCTCCAGTGTCCCTATCCAACCACATTCATGGGTCACAAGACAGCATTTAAACAGCCTGAAAACGTATTACACATTTCAAAAAAATATACGCCTTAAAGCAAATAGATGCATTCCCAAAGTTGCAGCTTTTGATGCAGTTATGTGCATACAGTGAGGTTTATACCTAGTTCTTATTGTCTCTTCTGTAACTAAGTGGTTAATAATATACAAAATTGTTCAGGAATACCTACTTCAGGCAAAGTCACTATACAAAAACAAAGATACAAGACTAATTATATTTTTTTCCAAAATTATTTTAAATCCAAAATTAAACATATATCAAGGGCAGATGAAGCAAGACACTTTGGTATTGCCTCATCTCAAATGACACTTCTGGATCTCAGACTAGTAGCATTAGGTGAGTGCTCTTCAGAGACCCGCACTTCCTACTTCACTCTAAATTACTCACTGTCTTGTTCAAAGCTGCTGAAACAAGGGACAAATCTTCAGGTTCCTGCCCAGAGAGACTTTCAATTAAGACCTGCTTGAGGAAATTCACCCTGTTCTGCTCATTCCACATGCAATGCAAAGCTTATGCAAATGCTGCTCTCTGAGGAATCTCAGTAACACCAAAATCCCCATTAACTGCATATGACAATACTAGCAGTTACTACAATTCACTTAGTGAATTTTGAATACTCTGCTGTTAGTAGCTGCAATCTGCTTAAGCCAATCTGCAATTTTAATTTGAAATGGTATTTAGGTAAGTGCACAGCTCTCACCATTTATACATTTTGGTCCCTCACAATCCTTACGATTGCCAGCTTCAGCACACACTTTTGTGAGTTAACAGATCTAAAGACAATGAAGTGGCTATTTGGTCAAGCTTGCCAGAAAGGTGCGTTCATGGTGTGACACCAAAGAGTGTGCTGTGTACGTGGCATGACACAGCACAGCACAAGGTGTTTGGAGTATGAAGAGTTCAGCTGGAATAAAATACTATTCTGTGCAGAGGAAGCCAAACTTTACAGTTGAATGTCTTTGCTACCTGACTGGAGCAGACCATCCTGTCAGCTGTGTTTGGCTTGCCTTGGGGCAGCCCTGGAGTGAAGTACCACTCTTGCAGGGGGGAGAAACATTTAAGAAGGAAGAGTAAGTGACGACAGAGGTTCCCAGACAGGCCTATATACTATATGTTTCTGCTTTAGGCAACCTTCAGAAAGGACAGTCTATAGCTTTGATCTTCCTACATGCTTTCGAGCACTAGGGCTCTGCAGACAGGTATTTTACACCACAGGTACTTCTGGCCCAACTGGTAGGAACTCAGTCAACACAGCAAGAAAAGAGATGTCAAGCTCTGCAGCTGCTTGAAGTCATGGCAGAATAAAACTTTTCCCAGTTGCTAAACATCTACACATCTACAGCAGTTCCAAAGGCTTACATTTGGGTGAGGGAAGAACTTGTTTGGGTGGACCATCAAATCAAAGAAAATGTTCAAAAACAACAATCCAGATGTTCTCAACAAAAGTCACTTGCAGAAAACAAAGAAGGGGTTTGGGGGATTGCTAGGTTTGGGAGTTTTGTGGTTCAGGGACATGTGGGGTTTTGTTGTTTTGTTTTGGGTTTGTTGTTTGGTTTTGTTTCCTTGATTGTTGTTGTTTGTTGTTGTTTTTTAAACACAGTCCTGCAAGGCTTTCTGTAATAATATTTGTCTTATGTCCAAACAGAAAAAAGATTATCTAAAGCCTACCTAACACTGATAATTTTTATAAATTTTATTTATTTTTATAAATTTTATAAATTTACTAAAAATAATTTATAGGATATTTATTTTTATAAATATTTTTATATTTTTCATAAATAATTCTATAATTTTTAATAAACATGTTACCAATAATTGCAAAACCTTGGCTTTTTTGATTATGTATTCAATTATTACACTAGTACTCCTTGTGAAGTATTTCCAATATTTAAATTTAAATAAATTTAAGTTAAAAAAAATTTAAAGCAATTTTTTTTCTTGGTTCCCCAGTGTTTATATTACGGTATATACGGGCTACTATGTGCAGACAAGATAACTGAACAGTCAAAGAAACCTGCATTATCTTCATACCTTAACTGTGGGGTTTCCCCTCCCCAAATACAAGTCCAGCAGCCTGGCTCATGCTTCTGCATTTAACTGACACCTCATCGGCCAGCAGCACGTTTGTGTGTGATACACAAGCACACAGCACTGCGAGATACAGTGGTTTTCACAGCCCAAACCAGTGAGGTCAGCTCTGGAAGCATGCAGGCTGGATTTGTTCCACAAAATGCCTCTACACATTCTGTTTCACCCTGACAAGAGACCAGGAGGGGCTGCTGAAGCAGCCAGGTCCAGCAGAAGGCTTTTGCCTGCTCTGCAGCGACCCAGCAGACACTCCTGCCCAGTAAGCCAGCAAGACTGACTGTGCAGAGGAATTGTTTTCACAGCACAGCCCCAGGATAGTTGTAATGGCACAACGAACAGCCAGCAGACTGCAGCAGGCGAATGAGGACAAGTGGTCTAGACAGGGAACAATTGCTTCAGTGAGCCTCATACCCAAGTTAAACTTCCTCAAATGGCACCCACAAGCTGCAATAATACTGTCAGTTTAAGGCTTGCGCTGAATTGAAAGGGACAGTGCTGTCATCTCCCAGTCCTCAGCCAGTCTGTCTCCCCTGCCTCATGCCAGCCCTCACGTTCACGAGACCTGGGAGCTTCAGCAGCCAAAATAAGCCAAGCCAAAATTCAGAAGGAAAAAACAACCAATTTTCAAAATCTCACTCTGTGTCCCGCAAGCTTTTGTTTCAACATAATAGGAAGGATGGGAACAAACATCCAAGGCTACATATCTTAAAAGTCTCACCTTCTTCAGCAAGGCTTACCGGCACCTACCTCCACCCTCAGTCTGCATTCACTCACATGCTCTCACCATAGCTGAAGGCGAGAGGGGAAGGTGTATCTTTTTGCTCCCCTCCGTGACAAAATAGCTGGTGAGACAAATCTTCCCCTTTGGGCTGTGGATATTCCACACCAGCTGGGCCAGCAGGCAGTCCCTCACAGCTCCGTCCAGCAGGCCTCCCTGCCCAGCGCGGCCCATGGCGGACTCGCAGAACTGAGGTACTAACAGCTAAAAAAGGAAGAGGCCCTCAACTTATCCGGGCACTTCAGCACTGGCCAAAGCTTACATTCATTTCCCTGTCACAGAAGATAACAAATAGTCCAAAGGAAAGGCTTCAAATGTATTTATACAGACCACAGTTCCAAAGTAAGGTATACTCATTGGCAGCTGCGTGACTACGGACTTGCACTCATACAGTGGGCATCTTTAAATACTGGCTTTATGGGTGACTTTGCTTTTTTAAGGTTCATGGTCACTCTAATTCTTTTGCAAATTGTTCGGTCTTTGAAGTGGCCCTTAGCCACAGCTCAGACTTCCCCAGTCTGTTTCCATAACTGTAATTCCTGACAGCTGAGTCGGAGCCATTTCCCTGTCATAGACCCCTCCGATATTTCATATTTTCCCCATTATTCAGTTGCTAGTCTCCTAACAAAACAAACAAAACCCCAAACACCACTACCCTTTTTGCTATTAGAAACACTGTCTGACAATACGACTTCCTCCCTGATAACTATCTGCATATTCCTGTCGTTCCGGTGATAAACTGGATGATTTTCAGTTTACCCAGATTCTCCCATGCTTCAGGTCTCCTTCCTACTCACACCTGGAGCAAGCCTGCAACTCACCTGACAACCACCATTCCCCCTCTGGGATACTTTCCAGCCATCATCAGCAAGCGATATAGTGGAGATTTTTCTTGTATTAACACATTGTCACAACTGACCTCTTCAGAATTATTTATACACTTTATGATAAGCACGTGCTTGATCAGTACTTAAAAAGAGAAATCTATATATGTAAAAATATACACTGCTGTAGCTGACCTCAAACCAAAGAAAGTTTCCTAGAGTAAGTTGAACAAAGTCAAACCTTGGAAACTCTTTTCATTCTTTATAAATGTCAGTTACAGGAATTTAGGTCTACTGAATCAGACTTATGTAATTCTCTTAATCCTGCAGTATCTTAAAATATCTCACTGTACTATGACAGCAAGTGCAGGCATCAGATGACTTCTTGTGAAAAAGCTTAAGGAATGGAAAAATATTCTTTATAATAAACATAAATGTTTTACATCATCTTTTCTCTTGAAACAAGCTGTTCCTCTTTGCACTGTAGAAAAATTAATGGATTTGTGATTAGTTTTAATTTTCTTCTTGATTTTAAAGTTGACAAACTAGAAAAAACATGTTTTTTCCACAGAACTGTATCCTATACTTACATAAGATACATATTACACATGGATGCATGACCATTTATAAAGTTCAAGTGAGGACTACTGGAAGAAAGATACAGTAAAGCTTGATCACCTTCTACTTAATTACCAGAGACTTTCCTGCAGCTTCAGAGGCTTGTATGTTTAATGAAAAGAACATTCATGATCTTTATCAAATGTAGGCATATGAGAAAGCTGTTCTCGAATAATATGTTTTTAGCAAAGGAGCAGGTAAGCTTTGTTGAGCTTATTTGAATATGCATCCCATCACAACACCTCACGTTGCTCTAATACCACATTAATATTACCTTGCACCTCGTCTTAAAAATGGTTAACTAGATTACAAATGGATAATATGCATATAGGAGAGTACTTCAAATAATAAAAGCTATTTTATGCATAGAGTAACTACAGGGTTTAACTGGGAAGACAAGGAGTTTTTTAATCAAATGATTTTTTTAACTCCACCTCTTATTCTGTAACCTGTGCTGGTGATTCCTCCAGCTTCAGAGAGGCTTCAGATCACCGTGATCTTAGTAGTGGCTAAGGAGCTCCTGGCTCCCAGTCAGGAGCTCATAATATTAATGAATCCTTAAAAGAGCACAAATGGCAGTGTCAGAGGGAGCCAGGAGTAGGCTGCGAGAGCAGGAGCATGCTCCAAGCATTTTTGGGGCTGCTCGTGAACTAGCACTGATCTGTACAGACTGGAGTGTCCATAGGTACCTCCTGGCAGGCTGTATGTCTGACTCTCCACGCTTCACATAGGTTTTACTGACTTGTGTTATTTAGGAAATTAAGAGGCTTTTTCATGGGAAAACAGCACAGACTGGAGAGAAATACAATCTTTGCCTCTACAGTAACATCCAACATTATTACAAATTTAGTCTACCATTACTTTGCACAGCAATTAGTGGTCACCCCCTGGGGTGACTCTGAGACACAGAAGTAACCACAGACAAGCCACAGTCTCTTCTAGACTATTCCAGGGTCATTATGTTCCACAGACCCTTAAAGGCTTGAATCCTACAGCAAAAATCAAAAGACCTGCTTCTACTCATCTAGTTTTAGCTTCTGCAAAAGCAATCAAGCTATTTTTTGGTCTCAATTTACACAGTCTTCTTTACTTTCCAACCAAAGTATGGTAATCTACCTCACATTTATTGTGAGTTAACAGTTTCAGATTACTTTGCATTTGCAATTAGCTATAATTAATCAGTTGTTGCTTCAGAATAACGTATTGTACTGTAAATCGACACTGATAGCTACCCACATTAGGTAACTATGCCTCCATGGCAGCTACCTAAGGAGCTTTCCTTCAGCTTTACCTCTTAGAACGCGTGTAAAGCATCAGGCCAGCTATTATACTTCTGAATACAGCCTCAGATACACACTGATCACTACATGCCCTGTCTCTGGTTAAATAACTTGACTTAAGTAGCCATTAATATAATAAAATCTTGTAGAATAAATCCACAGAGTTTGGAGCTCTCTTTCTTTCCTTGAAAAGCGTTCATAAACCCTTTGTCACCCATCACATTTACAAAATCATATTATGACTTACCTTATTATTTTGCTTAACTCTAAGACTTATGTAAAAACAAAGAAAAGGAGCTTGAAAAATACCTAAGTAATATGAAAAACAACACAAAAACTATTTACTTTCATCTACTTCTGTCTCAGATTGAAAACTCCTCAGAAAACATTTACCACTGTAGACTACTCATAATTTTCATTATAATCACAATTCAAATAAACTATTCTTTTATCTAAAATGTTATTTAGGGTTTTATAATATGTTAAAACTTCACAAAAATTAACTATTGCAATTCCTCACTTAGTTTTTAGGGATGCTCTCACAGCAGATTATTTGTAGCAGCTGTATTATGCACAGGTTTCCAAGGTCTGTGAATGATACCAAAATTTAAGAAAGATAAAATAATGAATGACAACACAAGCAGCTTTAAAAGAACTTTAATCATTTAAGCAATTGCTCCAACAGATGGCAAAAGCACTTCAGCGCACACAATTGCAAAATAATTTGCCTGGAAGCAAGCAAGCCAAGGAAAGTGTACTAAATGGGACAATTATTCAGCACAGTGATTAGAAAAAGGATTTGGGGGCTTAGCATGGAAAAAGAAATCATTGAAGCTATTGGCACAAAGGAAAGTAGTGAGACAAAAGTATTCATTAGTAGTATCAGATACCAGACAGGTTATTCTACTAGTTACCAAAACACAAGGTGCTATACAGCTGGCACCTACCATTCCCCAGTCCACAAGAAGGAAAACAGATGTTTGTGTAATTGGAGTTACTCTTTCTTCCTTCTTTCTTTCCTGAAAGAAACAGTCCTTTTCACTCCCACCCTAGCTGTCACCAGCACATGATTTTTTGTGAGCATGAAAACCAACAACTGATACATGTGTTAAACCTTTTTCTTTTAGGTTATTTTGCAACCACACGAATGCCAAGAATACCACAAGGTAGATGCTGTTACAGGGTCAAAAAAAGAGGCACCAGGCATGGAATGAAGGATTAATATCACTCAACAGCATTTCATCTTATGATGGCTCACCTTTTACACCAGATCATGGCACATTATCCACCCTCAAGACTTTAAAGTCAACCCATAAACCATGACACTTTCTAGCCCATGTATCACATTTTACTAAAGCTACAGCCTGAGAGTCAGTAGGAGCCTTCATGTAAACAAAGTTTATTCATCCCAGGCAAGACCATACCAATAATGGCCCAGCGCATTTCCTTACAACGCTGTCTTAGAGGCTCTGGACCTGATGCCTATCTCATCTATGTTGATTTTAATTTAATTCAATGCCATTAATTCTTATTTAGACTTGCAGGGCAAATGATCCTCTTGTATCACATTTGTTTCACACTTGTACTTAATAGACAGCTATTTCTATTTTATAGCATGAACTTGTATCTCCTGAAATCAATGCCACAATTCCCATGTTACTTATCACACCACACTCAGAGGAGTGTAAATCATACCAACTCTTTTTAAAAACAAAGTTCCTTCTACACAGGGGGTCAAAGTAAGTTGCAAAATCCAGTGAGCAGGCACCAGAATTACTGCTTGAAACTTCAGACAAAGCAGACCTTAAAACCAACAAGAATTGAAGTACTAGTGATCCTCTGAACAGCATAATCCAACCATAGCAGAAGAGAGTTTGAAAGAGGCAATCCAGACTGTAGTTTTCTGTCTGTTCAGTAAAGACTGAATTTCAGGTAAATATGAAAATTTAAAATATTTTTAATTTAATGTTTAATGCCTTAACAAAAAAACCTACTACTTGTATACACAAGAAATACTACTCGTCTGTGTTAATTCACTGATTTATCTTAAGTGGAATGTTAAATTTATTTTTCAGTAAAAAGCTTCTAGGTACATGAACATTACACAATTTTTATCAGAAAGAATTTCATTTTGATCACATTTACCCTCATCAACATTTGCACTGCTTTTCTTCAAAGTGAATTTCATTTGCACAGCACTTCTTAATAGTGGACTTCTATTATGGGTAATATTTCCCATTATATATCCCAGCACTTTTCTCTCCTAAATGGGATTTAAAACCACAATACAAAATGACTGTAGATACAGAGGCACAGCATTATAAAATGACAATTTGAATTACTGCTAATCTGAAACACTTCTCAGCCCTACCATCAACTAGTTAGCCTAACAGGCACAGCAGCTCCGTAACACTTCCAAGAAAAACAAGGCAGTAAGCCAGCACTCATCTTTTCTGGCAGAGAAGAAAAGCTCATGTAAGTCTGCCTGGTGGATAATGGCTGGGAAAGCCGAAGAAAAGGTGTTACAATAGTACATGACATTTCCATATTTACTTGGAAATGTTGATCATATGGCTTCACCATGATGATAATTACCTGCTCACACAGACAGTACACATCTTTTTATTTTTCCTTACAGACAAAAGGTGCTTTAGATTTTATGTGCTGAAGACCATAAAACTATTACTTATGTTTTAACCTGGTTTACAAAACTAGGTTGCAACAATCCAAAACATTTCACTATGTAATCTTGACATAGAAAGTCTACCTGGCTTCAGTGAGGTGTTACCTATGTAACCACACATCGTCCTAAATCTGAAAAATGTATCACCTGTCTAATAATAACTAATTAAATAATAATTTAAAATTAAACACATAAATGTGTTTTCTAAGTCAGAGAATACCTTGTAAATAATTTTTTCTAATGTCAGATTATTCTTATTATAATTTTATTTCTGGCTCAACTTATTATTTAATTAGCTTCCCAGGTTTCAAAAACATCTGACTTCTCTGAACGTAGCAGAGGAAGCAAACTTCTCACAGATCAATACATATTCAAATGCCACCATGCTATTTCATAACAATACCTTCAAAACTTACTAACCATTCTTCAAACTGTAATAGTAAATATCCTTCCCAGCCTCCCAGAACACGATATAGTTCACTCAGAGTACCTACTAGTCACATCGATATTTTGTAAACAAGAAATAGACACCAGTATGAACTCAGAAATATTCAATAAAATCAAAAAACCTTCAAGACAACAGTAGAACACACACACAAACTCACAAAAATCAAACACAAAATTCTCCCTCTGAAAAAAAAAAAAAAAAAAAAACAAACCACGACCACCAAAACCAAACCCCAACAAACAACAAAAAAACACAATAGCAACTCTGACCAGATCCATAAGGAAGATCTGTAAGTCTACTTCAGAAGATAAACCTGAGAAATAAATCGCATAGCTCTGCTATATATTAAAATCATGGTCATAATAGTTTGCTTATGGTGTATTACAAATTTTCCCAAAAATCATGTCCAGAAAATTATCACCTACAGAACAATGAGAGGTTATCAGTCTATCTCACAGTCATTTCAATCCATGCAAATGACCTATCTATCACATCTCCTACTTGCATCCTCTCTTAATCTGTATGAATGACCCTTTTTTCCACTCATATCACATACCTAACTAAAACAAATCCAAAGCAATTGTTCTCAAGCTCATTTGTGGATTCCATTATGAAACGCTTTGCTTCTGAAAGCTTATCTGGTTTTCTTTCTGAAAAGTCGGTCTTTTTTCTATAAGCTTTGACAATTTTATGTTCTTGATCAAATAAGCTATAAATCAGTTTGAAAAAGAAAAGTAAGTGAAGATTATATGTACTGTTTGTTAGATTTCCCCTTTAGGGTGTTCTTACATTCATTTTCCATACTGAAAATATTTAATGGTATTTTAAAGGCAGTCCTACTTAATCTCAAATGCTAACCAGATTTATTTCAGTTATAATATTGATATTAAAAGCTATGCTATTATGTTGATCTTCCTGGACACAAAATTTCATTTATGTGAACTTTCCAAATTAATCAAGTAAGACGACTCACATTTTTAAAAACTCACATGAGAAAGGTATGTATCTATCTTGAAAGAGATGCAAACTAGATCATATAATTAAAAGCTGAAAGAAATGCAACAGGAGAAACCCTGTTTTGAGGTCTACTGGATGCTTCATAAATTACAGAAAAAAATTGCAATAGGTGTTTAGCTTCCTGACTTTACAGGAGCTACAGAGAAATGTATATTAGGCCAAGTGATTTGCCCTTGCCAACGTTCATAGAGGGTATCCTTGGTACGAACCATGATAATCCTTTATCTATTTCACAGCTAATTCCAAATTTTGTTCAATGAAATGAAAAACCATCCATTTTGTTGAAAAAAATGCGTTCCTCAAGTTCTTTGAGAAATATTGTTTCTCCACTGTCTTGTCCAATAAGCAAATACGAGGAAATTTAAGCAGTCCACAGAATGAATTATCTATCTATAAAGAAATCCCATTTTATAAGTTCATTCCATATTATAATAAAGATCAAATTTGTTACCCTTTTGCAAGGCGACATGCAAAGCCTACATTTCTGGATGCTTCTCCAAAGCACTTCGATTATTGGCTTCTTGCAGAAACTTTACAGTAATTACGCATATACTAGGTCCCAGAAGAGTATGCTTGCTTGATGCATTACTGTGCTGCAATTTCCATTCAAACATTTAGAACGCAAAATAACAAAGAGAAGCTAACGGCACCTTTTGGGCTTCCAGGTTTGATTCCAACTGTGGCACCCCCCAGGGAGCTCTTAAAAAGTGACAGGAAAAGCTTAGAACAGCCTGCAGAAGAAGTCAGTATGCCCGGCTTAAGGAATAAAAGTCTTCAGGAAAAATACCTGGTTGCTTAAGTCATTCCTTGAAATAATACTCAAGCTTTAGCAAGTTGATTATTTTGTCTACACTGCTACGAGATACCTTGAAGTAAAACATAAATGTTATTGACATGCAGTATTTGTTAAAAGCAGTTCTCTTCAAAACAGATGTAAATTGTCAGTGACTCTTCTGAAGGAGATTGTGCACAACTGCAGTTTCAGCCATCTACGCAAGTACAGCAGTCTAAGTACCTGCTCCATATGCAGGCAGAGCCATAGGCTGGTACCCCGCCTCCTCCTCCTCCCAGCGCCTCACACAGAGCATTTCACCATCAATTCGAAATGTAGCGTTTACCCCAGAGTAGATGGTGTAACAGCTTCCATCCATCCTCACCACAAAACATCTGACATTTAGTAACAAAGGACACAGAGGGCAACATTTGTGACACCTCGGCATTGCATGAGAGTCACCCCCCCACCCCTCCGGCACAGAACAGCCCCTGCCATCTACACCAGGACTGGTCACTGGGCTCCACCAGTTGCTAGTTGGTCTTAAGAAGATACACTGTTTCTCTCCAAAGAGCACAAAGCATGATGATGAACAAACTGAGGAATACTGTGACCCGGGCTAGAGCTGGATCTAAGAGACCATGTGTTAGCAGGGACCGAGTCCCTTCTTGGCGGCAGTGGGATTGCAGTCTTGAGCAGGCAGAACAGCGCATCTTCCACAAGACAAACCAGCAACAAGAAAGCAACTGAGTAGCGGGGTTTCAGAACTAACTCTTTATGCACAGTCCTGCACACTGAAGTCATTTAACAGAAGGCAAAACACTGTATGCAAAATGGCAAAGGGTTTTCCACTACTGAGGAATAAGTTAAAGTAGAAAGCCTGTCGGAAGCAAGACCTTTGTTAATAATTATTCTCGAGATTTGTTGGGAGAGTTGATTGGGAATGGTTCTCCACTCCTTTTCAATTATTGATGGATAATCAGCGATGGGGAGGGTGGGGAGATGCTTGCTTGGTTGGGCTTTGTTTGAACTTGATTAATCTTTAAAGTACCCATACTCAGGAAGTCTTCAGAGTGCTCTGTAGTTTTTCCATACAAGCCTTCATCTTTGAGTTTCCATCCTTTCACAAACGGTAATTCTGTATAATGAAACTGGGCTTTTTCAATTAAAACTTTAATAGAAAAGTTAATAGAAAGACAAGTCATTTTAATTACAGAACTGAAGTTTCAAGAGACTTTTTCTATAACAAAATTATGGTAACTAATACTTATTGATAATTAGTATTAATTATAAGATAAATCAGCCAACACATTTTTAAACTATACTGCAATTTAAGCACGCAGTATCATTAGAATTAGGAGTGAAGACTTGCAAAATGAAATTGAATGTTAGAATCTAACGTGTTTTTATTAAACTGTAGCCCATAAACTTAGTATACATTTGTCATTCTTTCTGTAAAGTAGTATTTAAAGTATTAGCTACAGTTCCCTTGTTTCAAGCATGAGCTTGAGCACAAAAGAAGTTCTCTGTCCCTCTTCCCTTCAGCCAAATCTCACTCACACGCTTACCAGTATGTTTTGCCACTTCTGTGCCTATTTGGATACTTTGCCATAGTGTTTGTAACTAGATGCGCATCATGTGTCTAGTTTACTCTAACTTGACCATAGCCTTAAAACTAAAGTATGAGAAACCAGGGTTTTTTTACTTTCATGGATGTCCAGATTCAAGTATTCGCAGTATGCTGCAGTCTGACTATGCAGCTGTTGAGTTAAAATCTGGTGTGGTTCCATGCATAGCCATGCCCCAAAATTCAACAAGTTTTTTAAACTGTCACTGTCTTTGAACATCTATTGCACACCGACAGCATCTGCAGCTCTGATATCTATTCATAAATTACTTGCCAATGAATGACGATATGAATATAGCTACAGTTTTGTGGTAGGTTTGAGTGTTGGGGAAAAAAAAAAAAGACACACCATTACACTCATTTAACTGGGAGCAGAGTCAAACATACAGTCTGTTCCTACTGAGAGGCTGTAAAGTGCAGCAGAGATTGGGTCAGCACTCTGGGCAACGACAGAACCTTGCAGCTCAGTCTCACCACCAGACAAATTTAACACAAATCAGCTTTTCAAAGGATTCATCTCTCAGAAACGAAAAGCTCCTTCTTTTCTCTCTATCCCCTCAGGCCATTCTTAGTTATTCTTGTCTCCGGAATTTATGAATATCCTAAAGGCCCAAGGCCTGAACTATATCGAGGCTGTTTTTTCCAAAGCCTCTTATTACATTTTTATGAACAACAGAAATTTATCATTTATTTTTGCAGAGTTAGGTCAATGGAGCATTTTGAAGGTTGTTTTACATCTAAAAAGACACCTTCCAAGGCCATTATACAATCTGATGGTAGCTCATTCTATGTCACCCAAAATCAACAGCAGAAAAAATGTTTATAAATAAAGTGTAGAGGGTTTTATTGCTCAGTGCTGTGATTTTTAATTGATACAGTTCTCAGCAACTCTGCTGTACAATTCAGTGATTAGGAGAATGCTTTCATGCATTCCACCTCCAAGGTGCACGTGTGTGTTGCTCACAGCTTAATGAGAAGCTTCTGGATTTTGATGTTATACTGAGGCCTTGTTCACCATCTGGCAGTTATTGCTCAGTAATTAAAAGGCAGGAACCGATCTGTCTCTACACCACATTTTATGTGAAGAAACTTGCTGTTGTGGTTCCTCTTTTGCTTCATACCATTGGTTCACTTTTGAGGTCTAAAACTTTAAAACTCCCCATGAGAGGGTTTGTCTTTGGCTTTTTTGCTTTTTAATTTTTCCCATATGTGATTTTTTTTTTTTTCTCCCAGGAAAGGAATTCTATAATTTCCAATTTTCCCTTCAAATGTACTGGGGGATGACAGAGGAAGACAACTACAGGGACTAATCCCTATCAGAAGGGCTCGCTATGTCAGAGCACTTTCAAGTGTGATGGAAAGTTATCTTCACAACTTTGTCTCCTCTGTTTTATGGTAAATTCTCCTGAACTACATGATAGTTGGCAGTTCTTTGTAGGAAATGTTACAGAAAAAGTGACTGACCTTCACTTACAACATTTCATTACATTATTATATTTAGCATTTATAATTTACCTTACAGAGAAATAAAAGCCAGATGTGGGACACAATGCTACACAGTGTTGATATCCCACAAGGATAATAAACCCTTCAAACCCTGGAAGCTCCTGATTCCAACTGATTTTTGTGTGTTGTCAGCACTTGTGACCTTGCAAAAAAATAAAGTCATTGACACTTGTCAAACCTCAGCTTAACTGACCTATCTGAATTTCAAACAAAGCCTTAGAAAAAATTAACAGTATTCCTTTCCTCTTCCTCTATGCTTCCCCTTTTGAAAAACCTTCAGTTAAAGCATCAGTGCTGGTACCACTGCTGCTTTCACTTTGACACCAAAAGTGATCTGTGCACCTTTTTTCTGGCAGCACAGCACACAGCCGAAGGTCAAACCCCGACTGAAAGCTCTCCAACAGATTTAAAATCACTCTTAATTTAATTACAATTAATATTGAATATATATACAAATAATTAAATTATTCCTGTAACACTCCACTAACACAGCAGATATGGTTCAATATATAGATCAATACATAGAAAAAAGTTAAAATGTAATTAAAAAAGTTCTTAACAATTATATCATCAAAACCAATTACAAATATAGGTAAAGAACTGGTTTTCACCAACTTGCTGTGCTAAAAAACTTGTGATCCCTCTGATTTATATTGTCAATCAAAGCAACACAGGTGATTTATTTAAAATCTTTATGAAAATGAGTGGGTTTTGCCTGGATAGTTCAGATACTTATCATTAAAATAAATAAATAAAAACCAAACCCAAACAAAATTACACACTCCTCACCACCTCTGAGGGTAGAAAATACTTGAAAGATTTATAAGTGAAACACACTGCCCAGCTCAAGAATATTCCCCTCCACAGATGGCATCAACTTCTCTTGCCAATTTGGGCTGGAAATTATTTACTCATTAAAATGTTAATTATATTCCTTAAATAAGAAAATAACATCCTTCCCAGATGTAAGAAAAATGGCCAGCTGTGAAATACCCCACTCAATCTTTTTAGTGAAAAGCTCTGCTTTAAGGTAAAAGAGCACAAAATATTTCAATAAAGGTATCATTTTTATGGCATAATAGTAGAAACATGTTACACAGAAACATGGGACTAATCTAATTCCCTGTTACATTTACTGTATTAAGTTCTGAACTTGCAAACTAACTTGGGTGTAGCTTCGACCACATCTTTATTTTGAACTCTAAGTTCTCTGAGGTCAAACCAAATTAAGAACCGATGTATTTTTTTTCCATCTTAGATATGAGGGCACTATTTCACTGATATTATATACTATGGATTCCAAAAAAAACAATATAAAAATAAGCCCAGCACACACACACAAAAAATAATAATCCAGTTTTGCAGAGTACTCCATGCTAACTCAGCTCCTCCAAAATTCAGCAATGGATCTCCAACAGATTTGATAGCAGCTAAACCAAGAGCAACATGACAAAATAGCTTTCAGTACAATTAAAAATAATTATAGCACATAATTCTATATCACATTCTTGAAAAAGAAACCAGCTGTAAGATCTGACAAATCTAAAAAATAATTAATCAAATTAATGGAAAATGGGTTGTATAGAGATACAGAAAGACTGAGGCTATGTACTACTGAAGTTTTGCCTATACACTGTATAAAGACCTAATCCAAACCACATCAGATCTGGAGAAGAGAAGAAAAAAGCTGAACCAGACCAAGTTTTTCTCCCTTTCAGTCAAATGTAAATATATTTCTGAGGGATGCCCAAATGCCAGAGGATCTGAGTCTTTGTTGGGTGCTTGCAGAATGAATCAGACTTATCTTTGTACCACCTGGTCTGTATTAGACTTTGTTTCATGGCAACACAAGTGAAGTATGCTGCTGTGCTATTAAAAACCTCCAAAAAAATCCTAAAAAAAATCATAATGAAGTTTGGTATTTTATTGCAATTGATCAGTAAATGAACAAGAGTTGCTCAGCCAGTTCTTTTGGCTTCAATTTCTGAAGAAATTCTATATCCTGGACAGTTAGGGCAACTTAAAAGTTTTCAGAGCAGGAGTTAAATTTCAGTTAGGTGGTCTTTTAAAAAAAGACAAATATTTTTATTCAGTGTTGATATTTATGTAGTTTACAAATATGTAATCTTACAGTCTTTAATCACTTTAAATAAAAACTTGTTTTCAAAATATAGCATTGTTTCTCTCCCAAAATGTCAAAACTTAGTATTTCCAAGTTGCCAAATTTGATTTTGAATTAGCATTTCAGTTAATATTTGCAATATACATTACCAATCAATAAATTCAGAACTTCTGAAGGGGAAGAACATGAAATCTTCCTTCCTCCCCAAAATATAAACCTTCTAATTTTTATTAGAAGTAAGTCATCCTGACCTGAATGGAAAAAAAAAAATTGTATGCAAACTACCAGTCTTCCCTATGGAACTTCCTTGACCTTAGATCTGCCACAATCATCTTCGGAGATTAAATTTTATCGGATGTTCTGGTGCCTTATAGGCCTAGAATATGCCTGGCACGTCTGTGTATAAAAGCCTCAGGGCTTTGTTTTAAGAGATGAAACAGACTCATCTGTATGGCACTGTACCTGGCTGTAAGTGCAAGTTTAAATAATACTTTCACAAAACAAACTCAGAAGCTTAGTTAACTAACAATTATAAAACACTCACTGGTATGTTTGTTGATAGTTTTATTGTAAGAGGTTAAATACTGCCAGTATTCAGAAATGAGTAGAGCATTTTCATATCATTAAGTGGAAGAACACAGATAATCCATCACACCACACAGCAAACGTTCCTTTCAGACAAAATGTTCAAAATGTTTAATAAAGAGAATAAATCACAAAGGCTTGAATTATTTGTTTTGTTTGTGACCTTTCAAGCATCACTTGTTCATTAACATGCTATGCTCCAAACTGAGACTAAGCAAATAGCAACTGCTCAAAAAATATTTTAAAACGTTAAATGTATTATTAAGCATTCCAGTGCCAGGGAATTGACAAAACTATGTGGGTTTATTTAGAGGGTAGCTTATAGCAATAAAAAGTGCTATAAAAATCAGGTTTTGGGAGAAGTTGTTGGATGCATGACTAGTTCAGCAAGCTCATTTTAAAAAATTACTATATACTCACATTCTCAACAATTCCGTGCTTTATACTGGGCCTTAATGCCACAGTGTTTGCTTTCATGTTTCCATCTGAAACCACCATTCTGTTGCTTTTGTAGCTTACATGTTTTTCAGGCTATCACCACTTAGCCATGGCAGTTACGATTCCACAGGAAGTTGCTAGAAACATGGAAAGAACTTTGGAAACTCCCTGTATACAGTGTCACTCATTGCAGCCTTCCTTGCGTAGGTTCGCCATTGAAACCTTAGTGCCTCTGCTTAACTTAATCAGTCCTGAAACCAACAAAGGGTTCGATTCAGCTCTTACAAAAGAACTACTGACTACAACATCACTACTAATTTAAACTAAGACAGAACACAGAACAAGATCAGGCTACGGGTGAGGACACTGTTATAATGCAGCTCTTGCCCATCAAATAGCTGTTATTCTTTTATCTTTCATTTCCTCTTGCTAGTAGGAAGTCCCTGGAAGGAAGCCCCCCTGCACTTCGCTGTGTAGTACAGACTGGTATTTATGTAGCCTGGTCCCCTTTATTCTAAGCAGGCGATTGATTTTCTTCTACACATACTGTTACTTGACAGCCATGCTCATGTCAAGATTCTTTAATATGTTTATGGATTAGTCGTTACTTACACACCCTGCTATAAGAACAAAAAGATAATTGCCAGCACAAAAGAGGTCTGCAGTGAACAAGCCACAAAGCACACTTCCTAAGAATTTTAAATTACCATGTAACAGTTGAGGCTCAAACAAAATTTAAGAGTTTTATTTATAGAATTTGATTACACAAGTACCATGGGTTGTATATGCTATTCCCCAGTCTTGAATCCGCTGAAAAATATTCCTTATACTCAAATACAAGCTTCAAATCATACAGCCATAAAAACAGGCAACATTTGTAATGATAGATAAAACCAAATTGCCTTTAAACATCACACAGCATTTTCCACAGAAATAGAACTGTTAGCTCCAACGTCCTGGCCAAAATCCAGTTTAGGTAATTGCGTTCTCCTACCTGAACTTCCTTACAGTTACTCATTTTCACCACCTGTCCTAAAGCACCATGCGAACAGTGAAATAAATTCTGATCCTAGACAGCCGATGCAAGGTTTTCTTAACCATATATATATTTTTTTATATATATTTGGCTGTTTTGCTGATCTCAACGCAGTCGTCTACTTTTTTTTTTTAACTCAAGTTCCACAGGCTTCCTGAAAATCTCTGCCTGTTACCTTGCAGCCAAGACAAAGGAAAAGGACTTCATGTCAGATCCATCAGCCTGATTGCCTTAGAGGTAGGAAATTGTCAATATCAATGTCAGGCCTCCAGTGCCAGCAGATGTGATACAGTGTCCAGCATTCTGCTTTGGAGAAAGGAGCCTGCAGTTCAGAGATCCTCATTTTTTTGCAACAATTGGAGGACTTCAGATCTAAGAAATAACTTGAGTAAAGCTGAACTGTCATTGTATGCACAAGACTGTCTCCTCTGCTAACCAGCTAAAAAGTTTAGGAAACGTTCACCATTCAAAATGACTCACTGTTTACAAAGCATGCTTGGGGCTTGCAGGACTGGCAGGGCAGTAATCTGCTACACTTCCTAGTCAACAAGACATTTGGAAAAAGTTGAGTTTTCTCCACCCCATCCCACCTACTCCCTGTGTACATGTGCAACTGTGCATGCCAACACACACTCTGATTCAGCCCCGCTGATCAGATAGCCTAGTTTTTGACCAATTCTAGTTAGTAATCAGCACAATCAGGAGTTGGCCTCATTAAGTTGCTGCACTTCATCCTAGAATCGTCTGCTGATTAACTATGTCAAACAAGGTGAGGTTTCTAAGGAAACATCGTAATTTCTATTAAATCAGTTGATGCAATTAAAAAAAATGCTTCTAAGGATACAAACCCCTCTAATTCATTCTGAAGTACAAATTTTAATGTTTTTGCATCCTATCTTAACCTGGAATCTCTAAGGAAAAGAAAGTGGGGTAGGACCTGGGTCCATTTCGTTATTTTGTTGAGGGTCTCATCCAAATTGTTTATTCAAAAATATTGTTATATCCCTAGAAGGTATCCTTTTTTTCTACAGGTATTCTAGGGTTTTGAGATGTTGCTACCTCTCCTGAACAAAGGTAGTAGCACCCATGAGCCTCACTGTATATTACAGCCTGCATCTAGGAAATAAAAATTGGTGTAGAATTACTCCTGCCATACTTAGCTGGAGAGGCAGCTATTAAATTTGTAAAGAAAATCCAAACTAGAGTTCAGATTTCCAATCTGATGGTGGACAATTGATCAATATGTTTTCAGTTCAGACCTGAAGATATGATTGTGGCTGAAAACTTATCTATAGCTTGTATCAGTAAGATATTGCCCCCGCCCCCATCCTGAAGTTTGTCATCTTTGTGTTATGTCACCACAGTGTTTACAACTCCACAGCTATCACAACAGCAAAATCCATGTATAAAATATCTCAGGGGAAAAAAAAAAAAAAAAATAAAATATATATATATTCTGCCCATTCTTCCTGCCAGTGCAAATCACATTTGCCTTGCTGGCAAATTCCACCCAATATTTACTCAAATGATAAGCCAGAACAACTTCCTCTCTTGCTTGACAGCCCTCTGCAAAGGACCCTTTAAAAAATATTTTGCTGCATCTCTGTACAGGAAGGCAGCAAAGCAGCAGGGGCAGAGAACAGGCCTAAGCACTGCCCGCACCAGTAAATGATTGAGGCAGACCATCTTTGCCCCGGTGTAGCTCACAGTCTGACAGACAACATCCACACCCACCAGAAAGATGGTTTTGTGACACATTTGTAGGCAGACAGCCTTCTCTACAGGCTAAGAAGGTTTGGCTCCAAGGAAACAAACTGAACTCCCAACTAAGTCCCTTGAATTGGCAATTATTCTTGGCCCTTTTATGTTGTAACAAAACTGTTATCCACAGCAACCAGACCACCTTCATCCACTTGCATATGAACTTCAAATGATTAACGTTGACCTCCCATACCGTTTTACCCATGTATTGACTAAATCTATCATTTACTGTAGTTCTTCTCATTACAATTCTGTTATATGTGATATTGGGCTTTCACAGTTACATATGTGTACTTTTATTTCAAACTTTCTCATCTAAAAGTCAAAGATGAAGTCAGCTAAGAACACTAAGAATTCATAAGAACATAAGTTGTAATTTTCATTTTCTGGGGAAAGGGGAGAAAAAAAAAAGACTCCTCAATCCCTCAAATGCCATAGCAATAAATATGCTACAAAACAGACGTGTTCTACCTTTTTGAAAGTTATTCATAAACAATCTGATATTCATTACGTACACATAGACACTGTGCTTTAACCTAAACTGTTTCTAGTGTACAAATGTGCATATCACACATACATATTTTACTGTTTCCTTTAAAGCCATCCCCTTAAATTTCATAAAGAACTTAATTAAACCTTTATAAAGTCCAAGTTATTTTAGTGATGCTACAGCAAAAAAAGATTCTAGTCTTTTACTATATGTAAGATAGCAGGATTTCACAATAACTAGAAGCATTATAATAAAATTAAAGTACAATGAAGAGTATAAATAACGTGGCTTGATCAGTTCCAAAGGCTATCATTGAATATCCACTTAATTAGGTACAGGTAGAAATACATTATTCATTGACCTCTGACTCGCCTAACTCCTAATGATGTAAGATTCCTGTTCGTAATGAGGTGCATTTCTTATCCCCAAAATTGCAAGTCTTCAATCAAAGCACCTGAAGAAGTGAAGAAAATTCATCACAGACAGCTTTGAAATAATCTGCGCAAAGACAATTTGCTATCAATGATCCTGCTTTGAACCTAGGTAATTTGAAAACTTGCTTACAGTTGGTAATTCCTGATGGACTCATGAAAGAACGTAAAAACAACAACAGGAAATCAAAAACATGACAAGTAGTAAGGAACAGGCTGACCTAGAATTAAATGATGAATTGGCCTCTAAAGCATTTTAAGAGCCAAGAGTAATAACAAGGTTTGGTTTTCTTTCCTCTCACCCCTCAAGGCCTGTAATTTTTCTTCATTAAGTAGTGCAGCTAAGGAACAGACTCAGTTCTCTGTTTCTTGACATACTTTTTTTTCCCTAGTTACTCCCAGGCAGAACCGCATGTAACATAGAATCAATACATGCAACAGGACCACACTTTCTCCAAACTAGTCATGCCAGAAAAAAATGGTTTGAGCAAATGTACTGTAATTCATACATAAATCTTCTAAATGAAGAAGCTGTAGCTTCAACCTCCAATTAATCACTGTAGATTACTGAGTGTAAATATCCATGGAGCTTCACCTTCCTTTCCCTTTTTTTAAAGAAAAATCCCTACCTTAAAACCTTTAAACTTGACCAGGGCAGGAGGTAAAAGGGATAGACAGATAACTTGTCTGCAACAACATAAAATAGTTTCCTAGTGATCTATAAAGGCCAATTGTCTGAAACATGTCTCATAATACACACAAACCACTTTACATCCTGAAATTGGTAAATAGCTGTTCCCTGTTTTGACAGAGTTCGTACTGCAGGTGTTTAAGTAAGGGGTTTTTTTCCCCTCTTTTTTTTTTTTTTTTAACCTCCACCATAAAGCGGAAATTTTATTTCAGCTGTGTTTGCATCATTAGCTTGCTGGCAATCATATAAGCCTAAATTATCCAGGCAAGCAGTTTCATTTATTGAGACCTCTTCCCGGAAAAAAGCAGCAATCAAATCAGTCAGCCCAAATTATCCTTGACATTAACAAAGGGCTCTAGGATCATTGTAAGAAATGACTTTCTTCTATTACTGAGCTGATTATGTCATAGATGCCTCTGCAGCATCACAGCACAAAACCTAGTTTAAAATAAAAATGTTTAGAAGAGCATGTAATTTTCATTGCCACTGTTTGTGGTATTTAACGTTTTATTAAAGCATGCTAAATATACATTATACTTGTATGTGTATGCGTGCACGCGTGTGTAAGAAGGCAGCAATAGCTTGTGCTTACTTCAGCAAACCAGCCATGTGCAAAAATAAAAGCAAACAGCCGGGACCCAGTCTTACACTCGCATCTACACCGAAGCCGAGAAAGCTTTACAGACTGCCTCTGCAGTGCTGCAGGCTGGGGGTCTTACCCTATCGGAGATCAGAGACACCAACAAAATTTAGTTTAAGCCTTTTCCCAGATGGTAGTGGTTTCTCATGCATCTCTAGTTCCTTGCGCTCAACTTCTCTGACAGCTTCGTCTAGGCCAAGTTTAACTAAGGACCTCATAGTTTAAAGGCATATAGGGCTCACATGGGTGGGTGTGATGTTGGGAGTTCTCCATTTATGGGGGGGGGGGGGGGGGGGGGGGGGGGGGGGGGGGGCAGGGGAAATACATCTTCACACTCTCAGAAATCAGCAAAAGTATTCTCTGAAAACAACAGGAAAGCCTCTAGCCCTGAAATTTAACTATTATTTTTGTAATCTAGGGCCAAATGGACACTGCTACTCCCAAAGTAGTTATATCCTGTATTCATAGCTCATCTAACAGCATTGATCTGGCATACAAAAACAAAACAATGTTACCAAAAATTATTAAATTATTTCAGCACACAAAAAAAGATGCACAAAAAGCTCGAGCTGTCAGATGGATAAGGGAAAAATTAGAAGAGAAGAAAATATATTCAAGGTTCAAAAAGAATATTAAAAAAAAATCCTACAGGGAGTAAAAATGTATTTAAAACTAGAAAAAGAGCTTTTACTGAAAGCAACCCATAAAATACAGGATGTGGGATTTTTTTCCCCTCAGGTAAACATAATGAGCTAGGAGAACAGGAGCTTTGTGGCTAAAGAGAAAGACATTTCTGGTGCAGGTCCCAGCTATGCTACAGGCACAATACCTTGTCTAAAATTATAGGTTTATAGTGCAAACAAGTTTTTACCAGACTTTTACAAGGTTATCTAGGTTATATACTGATCAACCTAAAATGCACCACATTTGAGTGAGAATTCCTAATTGTTTGTTGTGAAGTTCAAAATGCATAAATATTTAAGATTGTAATATGGTTGGTAAAGCCCTAATATTGAAGGCTGACATTGGTTTTAGACAGCCCTGACCTGCATTTGCTACACAAGGTTTTATTATACCCAGTGGTATGAAATCAATTATTACACATTCTCCTCTCCAGTTGCATGGCATTAAATACATTTTCCTGTATTTCCATTAAATACTCAGATGTATTGCGCCAACAGTTTTCAGAGGTTTGTTTGCAGTTTCTTTTCCCAAAATGTGTGTGCTACTTCTAGACAGGCAGACTAACTTGCAGCCAAATAGGGTTCATATACACTTCAAATACAAAATTGTGTATAGCTTGATTTGATGAATTATACTGGTACCTGGACCCAACATCTCATGCCTACCACCATAAATCATTGTCTCCCAAACTGTAAATCTTGCCATGACACATCTTATTTTCTAGTACAGTTTATCCATTATCTACCCAAATCATTGTCATGTCAAATTGAAATTAGTGGCTTATTGTGCTACAGATTTTACACATAAAGCAATCATCAGCCTCTGTCCCCAGCATTTAGCTTAGGTGGAAAAACAGACCATGAGACCAAAAAGATATGGCAGTTTGCCCAAGGACACACTGTATCTGTGGCAGAAATATTAACACCAGTATCCTGAAACCTAGCCAGTGACATAGCCATGAAGGCACATGCCCAGGACCCCAGGACAATTCCACTGAAGTCTCTGACCCCCTGCTTTTGAATTGGTTAAAAGATGGGGACAGACTATTCCTCTTGCCAGCTCCGCTGTAGCATAAATGAAGGCTAGGAATGTATGATGGGCATTTTTCTGATCCGATTCCATATTTAAGCTAATGCACCAGCTTCATTCATTTTGACATTTAAAATTCCTGTACAAACTGAGCTGACGCAGAGGACATCCACTGGAAAGGTTCCCCAAATTCCTTAGTCCACCTTCTCACTACCACAAAGAGCTCATCTGCCCTGCCTGGCTCAGGAGCAGCAACTCCCTCACTTACTCCCCACAGTAAACATCTACACTCTGGTGGACTCCTGAGGTGCAAGGTACATTAGATACCACAAACAGTAACCATCCTTCATCATGGTATTACTTTGACTTGTTTGCCTATGATGCTACACAGGAGAAACTGTTAAAAGCAAGGATACCATCTGTCTTTATGAGGGGATTTGCTTTTACTTTTCTCATTGGATTCTGATGCCATGCAAGTCATTAAGAGTCAGTTTATTGAAACTTCTGTATTAAATTTTCATTACCCTTTCAGATGAAATTACTTTTTTTCAAGGGGGAAATTGTAAGTCCTTGAGGAATACAATAAAATTCCCTGTTCAATAGATATTCTTAATGGACATTATAGATGATCAGTGATTTGGACACAGGTCAATTGCTGTGCAGAATTAGAAATAAGACAAAAAAACCCAAAACTCAAACAGCTTGTTACCATTACGTACCATGTTTTAACACTATATACTGCATTTGGATTATATAAATGTTAGCAAAACTGTACCATTTTAAAATTTTTATTTTACTTCCTTCGCAACTCCAAAATTCCCAAAGCATCTGCTGTGGTTGTAATAGATTGGGTCTAGCTGACAACAGTGTTTTAACACTATGACACAAGGTAATTGCTTAGTTATACAAACAGAGAAATAACTTGGTAATAAGTACCCGGTTACCCACTGTGACCATTATAAAGGTATTGAGAAGCTTGTAATAGTCAGTTATGAAGGTACTGAGATGCTTGTAACAGCAAGTTATTCAGTACAAAGTCAATTTGAACAAGGTGAATTGGAATTGGCTATTTTCTACCCAGTGCTATATCTGGTGCCCTCCAGGGCCACGTTTGGAAAGAGCGAACCCAAGAGACCCCAGGAGCAGGAAAGTGAGACAGACTTCCCCAGGCCTGCTAGACCAACTGGAACCACTAAATTGTCCTACTTGGCTTTTCTCTGGACCTTGTCTTCTTTGCCACAGAACAGGGAGATCATGCAATTCATAAAAACGTACATCTGTGGCTAAAGTGTTCTGGTATACAAGTCCATTTATTTTCCACACTTCGACAAGATCCAAACAGAAATATATTTCATTGCTGAATTTCTTGCTTTTCCATTGCACTAGAAGGGGTCAATATGCTCTAGAAGCTTTCTTTCAATCAAAAGATTTTCTTTCTCTATAAATTTTATCTACATTTTCCTTGTCTTAACTCCCATACACACAAGAAAATGACAGAGCATCTCTTTTCAGGAAGTCTCACTAATGTCTCTCCCTAAGAAAAAAATATGATCCCAGCTTTTTTCAGGGATACCATTTTACCAGCAAAATCACTGAAAATTACACTCGTGGGAAGACATACACTCTAAAGGTTTAGATCTGGCCAGCTACATCAAAAACCAAAATATTCTGCTAAATAATGATGACTCTGAAAGTCCTAATGGTTTCATAAGAACACAAAGGTGTCACACATTTTAGAAAAGCAGAGCTGCACAGTAATTGTCATCATGTTTCTGGAACAAGTGCTGAAAAGCAGAAGTATACACCTCAATATAAGAAAACATCTCCTGTAGATACCACAATATATTAATTTATAGGGACACTGTAGCACTGACAGATACTTTCTTTCATTCGGTATAAATGGGTTCATCTAACTACAGTTCCCTCCTGAATGTGGACAGTGGCTAAAAGCTGATCTAAGCTACCCACAAATCCTTTCTACTGTCCCCCCCCCAAGCCTTTGGCTAGGGTACAAATGAGTTAATTTACTGTACATTAGCCTCCACAAAAAATTCACAATCCATGAGTCTAAAAGATCCCCATCAAATCCAGAAGGCAACATTACTGGGCTGCTTCACCTTCCCTGGCAGCTTCTTTCACTCTGCGTATCAGACACACCTGCACAAGTCCCAAAGTCACAGACACTAAAAGAAAACAGAGGAAACAGTTTGAAGAAGAGAAAAATACTGTTGTCAGACTGTAACTGCAAATTTTTTTCTGACCTTCCTTCTGGAGGGAAAGGTTTAGTCAGCTAATTCTGTTTTTCTTTCCCTTGAAGTTAAACCTAGTGCAATTCTTAAAGACATTCTGCAATGAATCTGCTTAGTTCTTTAATCTCTCCGTAGGGAACATGTTGCATAAGAACATTTCTCCTGCTTACTCTTTCCTTGCTAAGGGTCTACAATTGTGCCTTCAAATTGAAAATGTAATTACTATTAGTGTCATTTGGACATGTACCTCTAAATTAAATTTAGATATGTTGTAGGTATAGATACAGCTGTATCCAAATGGTTTCATACTTTTTTACAGCAAGACTGGTAACTGGATTTCCCTGAAACCCAGATTAAAGTTGTTTTTCTGTTTTATCTGTAACTTAATAAACATTTAATTTTGACATTGAAAAATCTTTAGCTAGGCAGAGGGAGGGCAGCATTTAAGAGCACCCTCACAGGCATTCTTGCAAGATGCAGGACATCTTTATTCAAACTCCCACAGAAAGCAGAGAAAATTAATCCAAGTCTTAGACTTTTGTACGAGGACAAACACTCATCGAAAGTCATTCTCATCTTTTAGTTACAAGGGTCAGAAAGGTAATAAAATAAAAACACTTCCCCCCTCCCTCTCCCCTCATTACATAAACCCCGTATACAATCCATTCTAAAATGTAAAAATAGAATCATAGACTCATTTTGTTTGGAAAAGAGCTTTAAGATCATCAAGTCCAATGTTTAACCCAGCACTGCCAAGTCCACCACTAACCCATGTCCTGAATGCCACATCTATACATCTTATCGATACTCCCAGGGACAGTGACTCAACCACTTCCCTGGGCAGCCTTGACCACCCTTTCTGTGAAAAAACTTCCTTATCTCCAGTCTAAACCTCCCCTGGCACAACTTGAAGCCATTTCCTCTTGTCCTGTTGCTTTTTACTTGGGAGAAGAGACTGAAGTTATTTGGAAATAGCTTTTGACATTTATAAGTATTTTTTTCCTCTAACAAAACTGCAGAGAAAAATTATTTTTATTAGAAATTTTCAATTGAGCAAAGGTTCTTAAAAATAAGTTTTAAAATTTATAGTCACTCTTAAAAATGAAGTCAAGAAAATACTTCAAAGCTATGCTATTATTCATTTTTATATATGAAAGGAAGAAGTTAAAAATGCAACAACAAATCATCTCTTCTAATTCCCACAAAAGATTTGAGGAGGCCGCGTGACTACCTAAGAAACAGTGCACAGATTCAGTTCCACCCTCCTGCTAAAACATATTACAAAATACAAATCTGAAATGAAGCAGTCATCTCAGAGCAAATTGTAAAAGCTCCCTTAATTTCTTCTTTTTTTAAAAAATGGAGGCTAATGCTTTTCTCCCTATCTCTCCTCTTCTGCCTTCAGTAATATGTTACAGACTAACAAAAACTCTTACCAGCAAAAGCTTCACAAATCGTATAGCTAGTCCACATGAAAAAAAAGAAAAAAGAAAAAAAAAAAGGACATAAACTTAGTAAAGATGTGGATCTTCCTTTCTGGTACAGTTTTGATACAAATACTAAAGATGATCATATATACAAGACAACTTTTTATATACTAAAATTTACCTAATTAACAAGGTTGGAACTTTCACTCACATTTAATTAAAAACTTAATAAAATAAAGCAATTGAAATTACTGGAAAGATTTCCAGTAGTTTCCCAAAGGCACGAAAGAGCAGACCATCTACCTAGGAGAGAAGGCTGAAAGAGACAAAGTCACCACCACACATATGTGTGGTGATTTATTATTTTGTGATTTATTGAGTGAAAAAAAACAGGCTTTAGTATTTGATTCTTATCCTTTGTATGATTAGTTCAAGCTGAACTCTCCTGTCTCAAGTGGGTATTTTACTGCAGAGGATCCTGGTTCAATTAGTCTCAGGTCATGAAATGTGCCACTTCAAAAACTAATCTGAAGAGAAGGCACTGATGGTGAAACACAGTAGTTGAACATAAGACTTTCAAAGGTAACAACATGACCTTGCAGAGCTAAATATGCTAAAAGTTTGTGTCTTTTATTAATAGAATATGACAGAATATTCTCAAAAAATTATTCATTGTACATAGCAACAACCAGCTGCTCAAAGTTTCAGTCAAAGTTCAAAATAAACTTACATGTTTTATGACAAACATCATCTTCTCTCAAGATAATTTACATGAGGCTTTTTATATGATGAGGCAGTTATAAGTCAAAGTTTCTTTTACCTGCTTTTTTCTTTTTGTTAGGAGTTCTTTTTAGCTATATCAAACCAAAAATATTTCTAAAATTATGCTATTTCTCTCTGATTACTCTTATTCAATAAGCAGTAGTGGATTAGGCTGGACTGCAAATCAGTTCTGAGTTCACTCAGGTTTTAAACCTTTGAAAAAGCCCAACCCAGATTTCCCGTTTCTAACCAAAACCCCAAAATTCCCCGGCTTAGGTTCTTGTAAAGAAACATCCACATATTGCTGCAAAATACAAAATAAAAATCATGAAACATCCTATCTTACTGGCAGGTATGGTTCCCATGCTGTCCATCACAGTGCTATTCATATCAGCACTAGCACCCTCCATCCAATATTGGAACTGAACAACTGGTCCAATGAATATGGAAAACCTAACATAAAGAAGGTATTCTGCTTCCATTCCAAACACTGCTGTAAGTTGGTTTTTGGGGGTTTATAGGTTATTTTCTCCCCCTACAAAATAAATTACATTTCTGCAATAAAATAATTTTAAACTACCATGTTTGACTTATATTTTTTAAGAAATATCTGAACTTTACAGATCACTTTTATCTCATTTTCTTTATAGGAAATCTCAGCAAAACCTAAATGAAGTATGTAACACCAAGAATCACCAACTAAGTTCTCTGACAGAAAGGTTTTGGTTTAAAATTCCTCCCTACTCCAGAGAAGATTACATAGCTTTGTAAAACCTAGCACACTTGTACATCTTTACTGGGACCTCAAAGCATTCCCCTTATGCAAGAAATAACTCACAGAAGTGCTAGGAAAGCATACGATGAAGTAGAAATGAAGTCCTTTAGTTTTCTTAATTAGACAATTAATTATTGTGACAAAAGATGTGTCAGTGCAATTCTATGTTCCCCTTAGATAAGAAAACCAAGGCTGAACCAAGGCTGTCAACGAGTTCACAGGTGAACTGGGGCACGTTGTTTCTTTCCCAGTTCTCCCCTGCTGCACCACATACTTTGCATGATAGACCAGAATGACTTGTTAATTTTCTTTAAAGGACAAGCTGATATGAAATCATCAAAAGCAATGCTGTAACTTCTCTTGTGTTTCCAAACTGCTTTTTCATTTAAAATAACAACAATTTTATATAAGTTCATATTTTCTTTTCCAGATTTCCTAGCTTTCCAGTTCCCTCCTTGGAACAGAGCTGTCTTAATTCCTGTTTTTACCTTCCCCCCTTTATCTTCTCCACTGTAGTTGTACTTATGACATGACCTCAGATTTTGATCAAAATTATACAAATGAGCATTTGGCTTTCCTTTTGCAACTCAGGTATCTTAGGCAGGATTTTTCTTCGGGTTTTATGAGGCAAATCATATCAATTTTGAAACAGATAAAAGCAGGAAAATAAATTTTAAAATAGAAAATAAAATAAATTTTAAAAAATAGAAATATAAATCTTACACCAGGTGTCTATAAAGGCAATCAGAAATGTTGCAACTCCCCCACCCTGACTTTGCAAACCTTTTAACATTTAAACATGTACTAGCTTTTTCAAAGATCAGCTTGTATGCATATGCCTGAATTAAGCTGGGCAATGAATAAAAAGAAAAAGCATGAGCAGATAAGAGCGCAAGCAACCATTGAGTGACAATCTGTGTCCTAGAAAAGAGAAAGCAAGCAGTAAATCTCCTAACTTCTAAAAAAAAAAAAAAAATCAAATACCATGTCCCTCCTTCCCTTTTAGCTTTGAAGACTCCATGTGCCAAGTCCTACTTCAGATACTTAACATATTTTATTGTTAGGAGACCTAACACAATGAGCAAATAATGACTAGCAATAGTAATTTTAATGATACAAAGGACCTTCCTGAATGAAACATGTTTTCCCTCCATGCCATAAACTCCCTAAAGTTACTACTCCTTGCCAACCTCTTCTGAAAAGAGAAGGTTCTCTTCCTCAAGTGGAGGACATCTGAAAGGACTGCCAGGAGCACAGTATTCCACTGAGCTCTTCAGATCGGTGAAATCTATCCAGAGGGCATCACCAAGGACTCCACCAGCCCACTACCACTGAAAGCACATTTAGTTTGACTGTTCGGGGGGCAGTGGGCAGGACACACAGACAGGCACATGACTGAAAATTGGAACAATCCATACTGATTATTTTTTATTTTATTTGCAGAATAAGAACTTCTGCTTTTCCTCATTTCAAGCATGTTCATATTCTCACTTTGTAGTGTTTAACTTGCATAATTAATCAGCTTCAACTGTGAGAAAGAAATACTTTATACAAAATACTTTAAAAGAGGAATAACAAGAAAAAAGCTAGATACACATTTTTCAGGACTTCAAAGCAAAAATGTTTTCTTACACATGCACAGCAGGGATTGCTTGAGGTAAGATATCTTTACTTGTGCAAAAGAGACTCGTCCTAAGCATTAATAAAAGGGCTGACTTGCAAAATTAAAAAAAAAATAATTTCAGACTTTAGTCTGAAAACTAATTATGGCCAATAAGAGAAGCGTTAAGACTAATGTTGAGATTTAAAGATGAAATTCCCTTAAGGTAGGACCGTTACTAAAAACCAGTGACCTGAAGAAAAACATATGACAAAAGCTAGCTTTCTTTTCTGTGATCAGCAGTAAACTTACAAGTTTTAAGAATGATTTCTCCATCACTTTGTACTTTATATAGGACACACAACAGCACTATAAGGGTTTAAGTGCCTTTTCACTTGAATCTTCAAGAAATGCAGCTGATGGGAACACAGCTACTGATGGCACAGTACAGCCTATCATTATTTTGTAGTACTTTAAAGTCAGTAAAAAGTATATGTTACACGGGATCACAGCTCTTAGAAATTTGCAGTGTTGTAAAATTTTGCAGTCATCTCCTACAAATATTCTACATAAACATAAAGCAGTAGAGAGAAAACCAAAAGCCTTTCAAAGTTCCACCTCACTGTTTTCTGAACAAAGGAATAAAAGCCTGTACATAACACTAACCAGTCCTCGCAACATTAATAAAATGTGATTTAATCACCTTTCTGTACAGCAGTTAATAAAAAAGTCACTAATGTTAATGAAGCATCTTAAAAAAGCATCACATGACACTATAAAGCTGTGAGCTAGTATTTACCAGATGACTTATCTCTTAGCAAATGCTAAAACAATCCAAAGACTCTTCTATGTCTGCTAGGTACTGACTGAAGTCTGAAATATTACTAGTCATATCTTTGTCAAAAAGTACCCAGTATCTCTTAGGGCTTGGTATTATTGCACCCTCCAAAGCTCTAAGAAGTGATGGAAAATACAAGTGTTCATAGGGGAAAAGAAAGGAAAACAGCAATAAAAACTATCTAAGACCATGTCAGTATACCAAATATAGCAAGATTATCACAGGAACTGGGTCTGAGCAAATTTAGTCTGGAAATTAAACTAATTCCAAGCTACAAGCAGAATGAGGTTACAGAAATCTCTCCCATCAGGAGTAGTGGCCAAAGAAACCTGAAATAAAACAGTAAATAGTGAACTGCCATTTTGCAGCTGTATTTCTCACAACATGAAACTTGTTGGCTGTTCATCTCTGTTCTGTACACATTGGTTAACTGTATATCACTTAGATGATTGCATTATTATAGTCAAACTGTCAAAAAAATCTCCAATTTTTCTTCCAGTGAGATAGGACAGTACATTAAAGTAAATCAAATTAGAGTACCTTGAAGCAAGTGTGAATTCTTTACTGAGTTATTAAATAATTGATCTTAAATATCCCAGCAGGGGAAAAGTAATTCTTGTTTCCTGACATTTTTTTCCACTTTTCTGAAACTTCAGCATCACAATTTTGTGTCAAACAATGAAGTTCTAAACCCTTAATGCAAGCCTGCAGGCAAATTCTTGCTCCCAGCAAAGTTTCAGTACATTACATATTAATGGTAGTAACTGCATTTTTATGTATTTCTACAAAAGTCCATAGAAGACAAGACTGCCTTTTCCATCTCATTCCAAGATCAAGTCTAAGACAATGAGATAATATAACCCTGTTCCTCCCCTTCCCCCACACCCCCCCTTTTTTTTTTTTAAGGAACTCAACATGTTGCCTTTTCTTTCCCTCAGTGAGCTATCAGGGAGACCAAAAAGGAATTTTCCCCCAAAAAAAAGTAGCTTCAATTTAAAGTTACACTACAATATCAAATCCGAATTTAATCTTTGCAATATGTGGGCAATACTACCTAGTGTTTCAGCTTTGTTATAACAAGTAACAATTTTTTCATTAAAAACTTGAACCATTTGCATAACCAATGAAAACTCAGTGAACTTCCCTGACAGACTTCAGGAACTGTGAGCACTCAAAATTAATACCTGAAATACCTTCACGTTTTCAATATGACCATGAGTTACTGATCTGAATCATTTACGCAAAGCTCTAAGAGGGCCATGCTTCAGTTAACGACTGACTCTCTGCTGGTACCTAAGCAGAGTCCATTCATTCCCGATAACGCATCAATGTTACCTGCCGAACGTCCACCCAGAGAGTGCGGCGCAGGCAAAAAGGCCAACTCATGCTGGAGACCAAGCGTAGCACACCAGAGCTGGACCTTTTGTGAGGTGTGACGACTCTACCATTAATGCATTAAACCAGCCTATAAAAAAACCTTAATTTGACAAATGAAAACCACTAGCATTTAGATGAACAGATTGTAAAACAATATATTTGAGAGCATCTCCCACAGCCTCTCCTGCAGCCACCGGCTGCTCATGGCTGCCCGGGGGGCTCCACGCTGGGGTCAAAGCTGGCTGGGCGGCCGGGCCAGAGAGCGGTGGGGAATGGAGTCACATCCCGCTGGCGCCGGGCACTCGGGGGGTTCCCAGGGCTCAGGGCCGGGGCCCGTCCCTTGAACATCTTTACCGAGGGGCTGGGCAAGGGGATGGGGCGCACCCCCAGGCGGGTTGCAGGGACACCAGGCTGGGGGACAGCTGATGTGCTGGGGGCAGGAGGCTCTGCAGAGGGACCTGGGCAGGCCGGGCCGAGGGGCCCAGCCCAGCTGGAGGAGGTTCAACAAGGCCGAGTGCCGGGTCCTGCCCCGGGGGCACAACAGCCCCCCCAGCGCTGCGGGCTGGGGCAGGGGTCTGGGAACTGCCCGGAGGGGAAGGGGCTGGGGGGGCTGGTGGCCAGCTGGGCAGGAGCCAGCAGCGTGCCCGGGTGGCCAAGGAGGCCAGCAGCACCCTGGCTCGTAGCCGGGACAGCGTGGCCAGCAGGGCCAGGGCAGTGCCCGACCCCTGTGCTCGGCACTGGTGAGGCCGCCCCTCCAACCCTGGGTTCGGGTTTGGGCCCCTCACGGCCAGAGGGACATGGAGGGGCTGGAGCGTGTCCAGAGCCGGGCACGGGGCTGGGGAAGGGGCTGGGGCACAAGTGCTGGGAGGGGCGGCGGGGGGAACTGGGGGGGGTTAGTCTGGAGAAGGCTCCGGGGGGACCTTATCGCTCCCCACAGCTGCCTGACAGGGGCTGTAGGCAGGGGGGGTCGGTCTCTTCTCCAGGTAACAAGTGACAGGACAAGAGGAAACGGCCTCAGGTTACACTGGGGGAGGTTTAGATGGGATAAAACAATCACTCCCCCTTCTTTGTGCTGTATGTAGACAGCACTGGTAATTGCTCACTAAATAATTCCAATTAAAACCAAGCAGGTCCATTCTAGATTCCCTCAAGTTAACTCTGGTGGTTTTACATGGACTGTACATCTTTGCTGAAATGATCAAAAATGAAAATCCCATTTAAGTAGCAACAAAGTACATTCTGCACTCAGAAGCATAAAAGCCACTTATATTTACTTAAATCCTACCTCTAACATCTGAGTTCTGCTTTGTCGTTTCTTTTAGTTCTTGCACATGGTACTTTCAATGCATCTGTCGCTACCAACACCTACAAGTACGAAACAAGAGGAACTGTAACAAAAACACTCTCATTCTGCAACAATTGAGTATGTGAAGAAACTTATACAATATGAATACTACAAGATGCAAACAAACACACATAAAAATATTTCAACTGTCTAAAAACTCGGTAACTATACACAATTTTTCAAGCCTTGTTATACCAAAAAAAAAAAAATCAAAATAAACCACAGCATTTTGTATCTTCTCTTGTGCCTTTTTCTCTCAGATTAATCCCTCACATTTATCCCGTCCAAGCACACTGCTATGTAGCAGGTCTTTAGAATAACTTTTGGTGTTTATCGTGTCTTGTAAAACACTGTGATGGTTTAGCCCCAGCCATCAGCTAAGTACCCTGCAGCTGCTCACTCACTACCCCCATCCCCAGTAGAACGGGGAGGAGAATAAGGATAAAGGTAAAATTCAAGGGTTGAGGTAAGAATTTAATACTTGAAATAAAATGAAATAATAACAGTAACAATTGTAATGAAAAGGAGAGAGAAGGGGAGAGGAATAAAATCCAAAGGGAAAGGAACAAGAGACCAAACAAGTGATGCACAGTGCAATGGCTCACCACCCACTGACGGACGCCCAGCCAGTCCCTGAGCATCGATCCACTGGCCCCTGCCAACTCCCCAGTTTATATACTCAGCATGACATGCTATGGTATGGAACATCCCTTTGGCCAGTTGGGGCCAGCTGTCCCGGGCATGTCCCCTCCCAATTCCCTGTGCCCCTCCAGCCCTCTCACTGGCAGGGTCTGGGAAACTGAAATGTCCTTGACTTAGTATAAACATCACCCAGTGACAACTAAAAACATCAGTGTGCCATCAACATTATTCTCATTCTACCCCCAAAACATAGCATTGTACCAGCTACTGAGAAGAAAATTAACTCTAACCCAGCCGAAAACA